>NC_143575.1:128231312-128528474 GCF_048544385.1 Mastigoproctus giganteus
AAGTTCCTCTGTGTGTGTGTGTGTGTGTGTGTGTGTAGGAGCTGTTCCAAGTAGGGGCTATAGGCTCCTCCTTATGATCAAAATAATGTGGATTTTTCTTATCTGCTACATGACGGTTAAAGCTCAATGATTGCAGGGAACGCTGCTTTAGTCTCTCCCTCCACTTTTAACTATCCAGGCGCTCCCTTCAGAAAACCATGGGATCGCCCGTGTGTGTGTTTACTAGGTCGGAATTCCCCAGGATTTCCCTCTTAGATGCTCCTGTTAGAACATACTTTATGAAAGCATAGGTCGACAATGTTTTGTAATGTGTTTTAGTAGTGTTCTGAATAAGAATAAAGATTTAGTCAAACAAATTTTCATCAACTTTTTGATGAAACTGAAAGTTCCAGTCACTTAAAACAAGTTAAAGAAGATCCGGGATCGTAATATCAAGGCTACGTTTTTGTGAGTAGGCAAATGAGAGAATGGAAATGATAGATATGGTCGGATCGCCAAGCCCATCATCTTCCAAACCACACAAAAAATGTGCACACCTTGAGAAAACTAGTTCGCTTTAACCGTTGATTTTTTTTTTTTTTTTTTTTTTTTTTTTTTATGTAAACCCCAAACGCGAGAGGTATTAGAACCTATAGTACTTAGTACTGTGCTTGGGGTGGAGGTTCAGAAGACGAAAGAAGATATTTGTTGACATTGGACTTGAACTTCTGTAGACTAATTTTCAGGAAATACGTATGAAGGAAGGTTGTTTCAGAAAACGGCAGTTGAATGAATAAATGAGGAAGTTGAAAAGTTGGTTCTGTGGGTTTGAAGTTGGACAGTAAATGGATGTTGGCTGGTGGCAGCACATGTTCGGACTGTTTTGAAAGAGAGAGAGAGAGAGAGAGAGAGAGAGAGAGAGCGGGAATTATAGAAGCCAATTCAGAAGAACAGTGCCCATGGAAGTATCTGTAGAAGAGGCATGCGGCAGAAACAGTATGTCTATGAGACAGCGATTGGAGAGACTCTGTTAGAGTGGAGTCATTAATTAACCTAACTGCCCTCTTCTGAATGGAATCAAGAAGCCTGAGAGAGGTTTTGGGGACACCGCCCCAGATGTGGGAACAATATTCCATGGTAGGGCGAATCTGCGATTTGTAAAGAGTGAACAGCTGTTTAGAAGAAAAGTAACGCTTAGAGCGAATGAGAAAACCGCATTTTTAGATGCAGAGGAAACAATATTTGTAATGTGCTTGTGCCAAGAGATTTTAGAAGTCAGGGTAATCCCCAAAAGAGATATATCATTTTGCCTAGAAATATAAGCATAGGAGCAGAAGAATCCTTTTTACGAGATATAAGACAAGACTACGTTTTAGAAGGATTAAAATCAACTAAGTTGTCTTTGCCCCACTGGAGAATTTCCTGGAGATCCTCATTTAAGGAATTGGTAGCAGATTTTCGAGAAGTTGAAGCTGATTGAGCAGGACAAGGTTTCTCAAAATGGAAAGTGGAATGCAATGTGCTATCATCGGCAAAACAATGGATAGGATTTCCAGGCAATGGAAGAAGGTCATTAATGTACAAGAGGAAAAGAGTGGGGAAAAGAACTGAACCCTGGGGGACACCGGCATTAGTAGAGAAGTTAGAAGACAGAGAGCCATCTACCATTACCCTCAGAGAGCGATAGGAGAGAAAACTGATAACCAATTACAAAAAACAGTTGGCAAACCATAAGATGGAAGCTTGTTTAGAAGACCTTTATGCCAAACACGATCGAAAGCCTTTCAGATGTCAAGAGCAACTGCTTGTATTTCACCAAACTTTTCCATTACATTTGTCCATAAATGGGTAATATAAGCCAGAATATCACCAGTGGATCGACACTGACGGAATCCATACTGGCGATCGTTGATCAGACGGAAGGTTTCTAGGTAGTTTAAGAGTTGGCGGTTAATTGATTTCTCCATTACTTTAGAAAGAGTAGAAGTAATTGCAATGGGACGATAATTGGATGGGAAGGATTTGTCACCCTTTTTAGGAATTGGCTGGATATAAGCAAATTTCCAAGCAGAAGGAAAAACACCTTTAGAATAAGAAAGTGAAAAAATGCGGCAAAGAACAGGAGTAAGTTCAGGAGCACAGGTTTGGAGAACAAGTGGAGAAATACCATCGGGACCTGGAACTTTCTTAGCATCAGTATTCGTCAAAATCCTTCTGACATCCTTTTGATGGAATATCATAGGAGGAATTGAATGGATAGTGTTGGGAAGTGTTTTACCAAGATCATTAATACACGAGTTGGAAGAAAAATGGGATGCTAGTAGGTCAGCTTTAGCAGGTCCTTGGCTGAAGTGACAACAGAACCATTTGGTTTGGACAGAGGTGGGAGCAGAGATGGGGCAAAAGTTGCGACCAATAGCTTTGGCAAGGGACCAGAATGCTCGGCTACCATTAGGGCAAGAAGCAAGTTTTCTACTCTTAGCCTGTTCAAACTCTAATTTGGACGGATTAATAACTGCTTTACAATTGTTGCGAGTTTTTGTGTAGGCAGAAAATGAAACTGAAGAATTAGAAACAAGCCAGTTACGATATGCAACATTCTTCTCTTGAACAGCCTTAGCACATTTATTGGAAAACTAAGGTTTAGATAAAGGACGAGATTTAAAAGTGGAATGTGGGATAAAGGATTCCATTCCTGCAAGAATAATTTCACTGATACGATCTGAGCAAACGTTGATATCAGAAGTTTTGAAACAGTAATCCGACCAAGGAAAAGAAGAAAAGAAGTCTCGCAGGTCATCCCATTTTGCATTCTTGTAATGCCAAAGAACACGAGGTTGGGAATAGCCATGAGATAAAGGTTCCATTGGAGAAGAGACAATCACCAAGTTGTGATCTGAAGTGCCTAAAGGTCCTCTCACTTCGACCGTGTACTTAGAAGGGTTGTTTGTGAGAAAGAGATCAAGCGTATTGGCTGTAGGATTAGGATTGTCCGGTATTCTTGTAGGTAAATGAACAATCTGTGCAAGATCATTAGTAATTGCAAAAGCCTCAGCATCTCGACCAGCTGGGTCGGTGTGACTAGAAAACGGAAGTTGTGAATATTAAAATCACCAAGGAAAATTACCTCACTGTTAGGAAAGTTGGACTGGAGAAAGTCAATTTGCAAAGAGAAGAAGTCAAAGAGCTCCAAGTGATTAGTGGAGTTGGGAGAACGGTAGAGACAACAGATGAATTTTACACAATGAGGTAGAGAGATTTTAAGCCAGAGAAGATCGAAAAGAGGAGATTCCAAATTACCAAGTCTCTGACAGGGAATATCGGAACGGACATAGGCGCTAGTACCACCTTTGAGGCGAAAGGAATCATACAGCAAATAATTTGGGCAACTGAGATGAGCAGTAGTTGAATCAACCGATAACTGAGATTTTGTCAGAAAAAGTACATGGGGTTTGGCAGACTGCAAGTGGAAATGGACATCATTGAGATTAGAATTGAGACCACGTATATTTGTGAAATGAATTAGGAAATGTTTGGGAGGTTTAGATCTTTTCGCGGATAAGCTTACCCTATTAGTTTGGCGTTGATATTGGCCAGTTTCGATTTAAACAGCAAGGCCATGTCAGTTACGTTAATTATGAGCGCAAAAAAACGTGAGAAGGGTAAGCACCAAGCTGATCTCAAAGAACATGAGCGACAAGGAAAAAGAAATGTCTTTAAGTATTTTTTTTCCAAGAATGAATACTTCAATAAAAGGAATTAATTTTCCATGTATAGCAGCGATCCATAGAGCTATAATCAAAGAACTAAATGTCCTGTCAGAATGAAACCCATGTTTAGTCTCTAGAGCAAAGTTTCCGGCATTCCCCTCCCCCCATACTTCTCCTTCAACCCATGCACGGTACTAAGTACTATAGATTTTGATACCTTTCGTGTTTGGGGGTTTCATTAAAAAAATAAATAAATAAAAAATACGACTTTAATTATCACTCTTTCAAGCACTCTTTCACATAGGCAAGGAAAGTGGATATACCCGCAGAGGAACAAGTGATCACCAAACATAACTGATAAATTTACAATAAAAATTTATATTAATTTAATCCTGAATTTTTTCTCAGCAGAGATTTTATTACAGCAAGAAAGAGTACATTACAAAAGAAGCTCAAATTATGTGTTTGGTTCAATGCAGAGGCCGGATTTCGAGACTATTAAATTAAATTCTGTACCGAATCTGTGGGGTAGGGAGGAGAGATTGCTGGTAATTTTTTTATGCCTAAAATTAGGCCATATTGTGCCATAACGACGCAATATGGCCTAAGTTGCTAATGAGGACCGATTTACATGTTGTAAGTGCTGAAAAACCTAAAATAACTCAAGGGCGGAAACTCTGCTCCCTCCTCTTTAAATCGGCTAACTATTGCTCAACTGAAGAGGATTTCAGAAATTTCTCTAGTGTGTGTGTGATGGGACTCGAGAGCTCCAAACGAGTGATAAGTAGTAAAACCACCATACTCCTGCGAATAACCACTATTCGCAAAAAAAAAAAAAAAAAAAAAAAAAAAAAAAAAAAAACAAAGAAAAGGAATTACAGTCGAATAAACAACGGTAAAAAATGATTTATATGTTAGTTAGTGTGTTCTTGAGAATAAACAACAGGGTAGTGGAATAGCATAGGACCCCAAACTACGAGGGAAAGAAATCGAGACTTTTAGGCCATTTTATGATTAAAGAAAGACTTTAAGAGAAAACCAAGAATTTAATAGAAAAGCAGACAATATTTCTGCATATAATTGCAGAAAATCTTATTTGGCATTTCGGAGAGCCCAATGCTACGGCTTTCGGCATGCAGCAGGTTACTAGAGCGTGAATTCACTAGCGTTCAACATGGAACAGCGATCGAACCGAACGCTTCTCAGACACCGAAAACGATCCGGTTTGCTGTATTTCATTCAATATTCAGTCTTTTAATAATAGAAGCGGAAATGACTGTTAAATCTGCAGCCAATGCAATGATTTCGTTAGCGATTGATTTT
This sequence comes from Mastigoproctus giganteus, assembly GCF_048544385.1. Taxonomy (NCBI): domain Eukaryota; kingdom Metazoa; phylum Arthropoda; class Arachnida; order Uropygi; family Thelyphonidae; genus Mastigoproctus; species Mastigoproctus giganteus. The sequence goes on from NC_143575.1 coordinate 128,236,325, forward strand.
GATGATTTCCTTTAATGTGCAGATGTCCAGGCATTAATGTTAGAACTTCGTTAGCGGTAGCTTACGAAGTTTTGACAAAATATATACCGTATATAAAAAAAAAAATTCTGTTTATACTCCGGCACGACAACCAAGTCAGTAGAGTTTACAATAAATCGTCAATACAAATATTTATCGTATTTACGGGCTTGAACCCCGGTCCACTCAAAGAACGCGTGCTTGCATTCTCGCTCCTGACCACTGGGCTACGTCAGGCCCTATGAAGTCTCTGCCAAGAAATACATAAATGGTTGAAATTTATTAGAATATGCGCATTTGCAAACTGTTCTATCCTCCACTTTATTTGGTTAAAAGCTTTCCGAGTAAAACAGTCAAATAACAAATAGCAGCAAAGTTGGCTACCAAGCAGGATGCCGCCACCTGGGAAGTAGCATAGTGGTTATAATCACGGTCCTTCCACAACGGGTGGAAAATGCATGGGTTCGAATTCTGTCAATGTCTCCAGGAATTTTTATGACCTTTTTTTTTTTTTTTTTTTTTTCACAACGTAGATGAGAGCCGGCTTCAAGCGAGGGTTGCAAATTACCCTTCCTGAATCTTGGGTTTTCGTCCAGCAAGCCGACTGCTGAATCCACGCAATTATACTGACGCCTCATAGCGATAATTAATGTACATATTAGAGTACTGTACTCCAATTTGCTATAAATAACACACACTACCCCAATGCTGTCGCTTGATTGGTCAATAATCGATGTTACGGAGGTTACTTAAAGTTTTCGGTGATATAAAACTGTCGTTAATTCATAACGGCAGTTATAAATACATCCAATATTTAGAATATTTCATTAATTGTTGGTAAACAGGGGCTCACATCTGGTGAGTATGGGCTGGCACACCCAGGGTCCTGAGCTGGATATCATCGTTTTTCTCTTTTTCTCTTTCTTGGTGATTCCTCTCTCTGTCTCTCAGAGTAACTCAGAATTTATTTTTTTTTGGCTGGTGCAGCATAAGCCCCAGGCTTCCTTTCAACATATGGCTAAAAAAAATAATAATAACAACAACAACATTCGTGCTGAAAGCTATATTTGAAACCAAATATGAAGTAAAGTTATATAGGAACTGCTCATTTGCGGAGGTATGGTATACTTTTGTTATTATTGGTTGCGGAATATACTTTTGTTATTATTTTAGTTTTGTGTGTGTGAGAAAGAGAAAGAGAGAGAGAGAGAGAGAGAATCTATAAGAAGTCTAAATAAACATCTAATGTCTTTCAAATCTCTGTCATGAAAATGTTAAAAAACGTTTTGTACTATCAATTTAGCTTGTTTAATTATACCTGGCAAACTGTTGCCAAATTACCTAGATGTAGACCAGCGTTTCCCAAACAGTGTTCCGCGGAACAAGCGTTCCGTGAAAAATCGTAATCAATAATTTAAAAAATTAATAATAAAATAAATACATTTTGCATATTTGTAGCGTACACCTCTTTTATATCATTATAATTTTTAACATTTTTTTTTTTCGGATATTAATATACTGGCATAGACTAATAATCAAATATAACGCCGCGGAACACTTTATTTTGGAGGGCTTTTGCATAGAGAATGCGTAGAGGTAATGACATCTAAGAAAAAGTAGCAATGTAGTGGTCCAATATGCCATTCGTATGCGATTTAGCCTGAGTACACGGGTTGAAGGAGAGAGGGAAGCGAACCGATATCATTACTAAACTCACTTCCTTTTATAATTTTTTTTTTAAATTATCAGTATTTCGAACATTATTATTAAAATAAATGACCATAGATTTGTGGTTGAAATCAGGAACTTTAAAACGAGAAGCAAGTACTTTTAGTATTGCAACTGTGGTCGATGAAAACGAACACAATATTGTCACACTTCAAAGTGAGGATGAACAATCGCAGCCTTTTGTTCGCCAAAACTCGGAAGTGAAAAAACAGGAAACAACTAATAAAAGACCAAATTCGAATTTCGGCTTTACATGTGTTGGAAATAAGGATGCTCCTTACGCACAGTGCATCATACGTAATAAAATACAGTATTAGCAAACCGTTCTTTGGCTCCCGCTAAACTTGTGTTTCGTAAGTGTTCCGTCAATATATTGTAAGATGAAAAGTGTTCCGTGACTAAAAAAATTTGAGAAACGCTAATGTAAACAAATAGAGAATCTGTCAAATCCACTATTTTGTTTTGTGAAACCTCTGGCAAAGCTGCCTTGGAGAGTATACTACAGGTGTATGTTATCTCTGCAATAAAAAATATTTATTTATTTACTATAGATCCTCCAATATCAGGTTAAATTTCGGCAAGTAGAGTATCTGTTAACCAAATAAAAACAGAAATGTTCAAACGGGGTCAAAAAATAACAATTTTTGAATGAGCAATGACCAAGATTGGTCATTGTAAATATTATTATTAATACATTATAATTTGTACCATCGTCATAAATAAACCGCGTGTATTTAACATCTGCCACTAACTCCACACAATCATGTTGCCATTCAACGAAACTGTAATTAATTATCTACTCTTGACGTTAATTAAATTATTTACACTTTCGTTTGATACACTTCTGACGTTTTACTTTACTACTTTTGTTAGTAAGCGTAAGAAGGAGTACACTATAAATAAAATTTATAGTATACACTATAAATTTTATATTGTACGCTGTAGACGCTTGTTGTTGGGTTTTTAGGAGCATTAGCAACTAAGGCCATATTGCTCCGTGAATATGCGGTGTTCATTCCCTGAACTTTCCGCATCCTTCGTATTTGGTGGTGACGGGCTCGAACCCCGGTCTAATCAAGAAGCGTGTGCTATGTACTGTTGCTCCTTACCACCTGGCTACGGAGGCGCCGCTGTAGATGCACCCTATAAATAAAATTTACAGGTACGCCTTCCGTTGGTCCGTACATAATTAATAGAGATTGACTTGTCATGGTTTGGAGACTTCATTCAATTTTTTTTTTCTTTAAAGATATCAAGTGAAATTATAGCGTCACAGTAATCAATAATAAGCCACAATGCATTCTATTTATTTTATTATACGAGTATACAGTATTTCTAAAATTATCTTCATTACGCGTTGACAATTCAAACGTGCCCACGACAGAAATTATTGCCAAGAACAGGCTATTTTATAAGTTATTAATTTATTTCTGCACATTTTTAAAATTGAAATTATATTTGAAATTATTTGAAAAATGAAAAGAAATAAAATTAACTTATTAAGATTGTTAATCGCTGCTTTCCATGTTATCTGTACACCATGTGGTGTCGGTCAGTTTTCTGTCGAATAAGATTATATACATATAAATAAAACAGTAACACCTAAAAAGTATCATATGGATGCTCTGTTACGCAATGTACCAGGTAAATCAGGGAGCGGCAAATTGCAAATACTATAATTCAGAATGCATTATACGTTAATGAGTATAATAACTATATAATTATATGTAATATAATGTAATATGAAAATAGATTCAAATAGAAAATAAATGTAATATGAAAATTCATTCTATGAAAATAGAATGAATATAATATATTATATTCACTCTATAATATAATATGAATATAATAATGATACGAATGAATAATAATATATTATAATGCACAATGGATTAATGAATATATATATATATATATATATATTCTACAACTAGCGCATTTTTAGTATTTTATATAAAGTAGAGGCAATACTTGTAGAAAATTGTGACAAGTTGACTTCGAGACGTTATTTTAAAAACAGCTCACATAGTGAGCAAGTTTGCTCGCCCTAAATTATTCGCAGTGTGCAAAGCTATATCCATCTCTGCCCTTCAAACTTTGAAGCACAAAAAATGAAGGTGTACATGATCGAGGAGTGCAATTTTTTGTTTTTTTAATTATAGAATATAGGAAGACAAAACTATGCTTAAAATACAAAATTAAAAATTAATACAAATTCATTTAATTCATAAGCATTAGGTCAAACCTACCTTTGTCCTTTTTTAAAAGGGGTATAAGCAAAAGGAATAAATTCAGCAAAAATATATGTAGATTATTCATGATCCTGAAAACTTGCTCCAGAAATCCGGAGTATGATGTCTCTGTTATTGACACTTGATTAGGAAACACTAATTTCCACAAATGGCACTATGAAGTCAAGAATACTACGCATGGAAAATTTAATGCAAACTCACCGAAGCATATTCAGTTAATGGAAAGAAGTTAAACATCCGGTTTTTTTTTGGTTTTTTTAAACTCTCTCGTTGGAATTTTTTATGCAATTTTAATGCGATAAATAGTAAGCTAATAGCGACAAATAGCACAATAAAGTCTTGTTTACACTGCCAATCGTGAACTCTGTAGAGTCTGAAACATTACAGACGATAAAATGCAATATGATCTGATTTCATGGAGCTTGGTCTGTAGCATAACTAGAATTTTTGGCGCCTATTAACAAACTGAAATCAGAAAAACTCGTTTGCTCTTTTAATTTATTAAAATATTCTAATAACAAACATTTTATTTATTTAATTATTAAATAATTTCATAATATTAATCAATTATTATTATTTTCACTCATTATTATTTATTATTATTAATTATTATTATTAACACTGATACTGATAATTAAATTATAAAATAAATAATTAGTAAATTATTAGACAAAGCCTTTATAATAACAAAAGTTTTGACATTTAGATTATTAGACAAAAGCTTTTATATCGCATAATTAAGTTAGATAATAAATACTAATTGTAATACTAACAATTGTAGTCACATATTTTAAAATGAATTATATATTCAGTTATTATGAATGTTTCGCTTCAACTGTGGTAGAAGAGTACTTTCACTGTACCCTAATTAGACCACTGCTTCTGGTGGACGATGTTTATTAAATAAATAAACGAACATTTATTTATCATGATTATTATTACAAAATGTTTAAACCGTTTTAAAAGTAAATAAACCAAAGAATAAAATTTATTATTTTGCCAATGACTATTTCCTTGAGGGTACCAACTAATTATACAGTTCATCAACGTTAATTCCTTGTTAGAAATTACTTTTGATTATACACAAAGTGGCCAATTTATTAAATTCACTGATTTAATAGCGACTAACACCTTTAGTTAAAGTAACCATAAGTACGGATTTTAGATGGCGTTTCCCAATGTGCCAAGAGGCTAAATAAAACAACGCTTTTGCCGACTCAAAATAAAAAAGAGCCATCCGCGGCCACCAATGCAGAATAATACAGAAGTGGTACTTATACATTTGTTATTTATTCTCAATTTCGTATTTCTAAATTCTTTATTATCTATAAGTGAACAGTAAAATGCAGTTTTATTATGAATAATTTCAAATAAAGAAAGTGAATCTGATCAATGACTTTTGGGGGGGAGGAAGTATTCTCTGCAAGGGTCATCATCATCATCAGCCATTTTCAATCCACTGCAGAATAAAGGCCTCTCCAGCAACTTTCCAGTTCCTTCTGTTTTGTGCAATGGCCATCCATTTACTACCCACAAACTCATGAAATGCATCTGTCCATCTCCGCTGTTATCTTCCAGGTTTTCTTCTAGCTCCTCTTGGGTACTATTCTGTTATTTTCTTAGTCCATCTGTCATCATGTCTTCGAGCTATGTGTCCTACCCAAGACCATTTTAGTTCTTTAGTTTTGATAAGAATGTCCTTTTCTTGAGTTTGCTGCCTAATCCATGTGTTTCTCTTCTTATCTAACAGTCTGATTCCCAATATAATTCGTTCCATTCTTCGCTGTGTAGTTCTCAGCTTCTCTTCCATTCTTTTGGTGAGTGCCCAAGTTTCACTTCCATAAGTCACGGTGGGGAGTATACATTGGTTCGTTTTTTTTTACGTTTCAGGCGAATTGGGACATTGCTCCTCAGTATGTGACTATATTTCCTGAATGCTATCCATCCAAAATTTATTCTTCTCTTGACTTCCAGCCATTTATCATTATTACAGCTAATGACCTGTAGTAGTAGCAGTAGTACTAGTGACATGTGATGCAAGAAAGCAAGCGTATGAGCTTATGCAGCATCAGCCAAAAAAAAAAATAATAATAATAAATAAATAAATTACAAAACAATCCCCTCTAAATATTTGTCCAGTTCCCCCTTAAATTCATTTAACCTATCATCTTCCACAATTTCAGATGGAAGTTTGTTCGAGCAATTAACCACCCGCTGGCTAAAGGCAAATTTCCGCACATCTATTCTACATCTGTCCTTCCTCAATTTCGATTTATGCCCATTTAGGTTCGTAATCTGAACAAGTGGAAGAATTCCATCAGAATTCAGCGTGCTCAACCCATTCAAGGCCTTATACACCTCAATCAGATCACCTCGCAGTTGCCTAATCTCCAGCTGCTGCAATTTGCAGAACTTAAGCCTCTCTTGGTAAGGAAACCTATTCATTCCCCTCACCAATCTTGTTGCCCTTCTCTGAACACGCTCAAGCAAATCTACATCCTTCCTAAAATGAGGCCTCCAGACCCGCACGCAGTACTCAAGGCGTGGCCTGACCATTGCCTTATACAGAGGGACAATCACCTCCTTTTCTCTGCTAACAAAATTCCTGTATATCATTGACAACACCTCATCACCTGCCCTGGCAGCCTGTCTGCATTGTTCAGAAAACTTCATATCTGACTGCACAATTACTCTCAGGTCTTTTCCATTTTCTACCTCCTTAAGTGTAATACCACACAGTTAGTACGTTTCTCTGGGGTTACTTCTACCCATATGCAGTACTTTGCATTTTTCAATGTTAAATTTCAGTTGCCACTTCTCAGCCCATCTGCCCAAATTTTCTAGATCCTGTTGCAGTAACATACTGCCATTACTGTCATTAACAACCCTGCCAACCTTTGTATCATCTGCAAACTTCGATACAAATATATACTTTCATCAATATCATTGATAAATATACAAAACAACAGTGGACCCAACACCGAACCCTGTGGAACTCCACTAATAAAATTAGTCCACGAAGAGCAGCACCCATTGATTACCACCCTATATCTTCTCCCACTCAACCATCCTTTTATCCATTGTAGCAACTTACCCTTAATGCCATTCTGCTCCAATTTGTACAATAGTCTTCCATGCGCAACAGTGTCAAAAGCTTTCCTGAAATCCAAGTATATGATATCAAAATTATTTTTTGCATCCAATTCCTTTGTAACCACATCATAATAACTAATCAAATTTGTCAGACAAGACTTTCCCTTAACAAACCCATGCTGTGTCTGAATTATTGCTGCAGTCTTGTCCAAATGATCCTGCAATGCGTCTTTAACCAGACTCCATTATTGTACCAGGAACAGAAGTTAAACTAACTGGTCTGTAATTACTCGTGTCACCCTTCGATCAACCTTTGTGAATTGAGGACACATTTGCACATCTCCAGTCCGTGGGGACCCCCCCCCCCTGAGTCCAAGGATGCTCTCATAATTATGGCTAAGGGTTTGCTTACTTCCTTTGCCGCCTGCTTTAATATAACTGGATAGATCCCATCCACCCCAGGTGCCTTTCTTATGTTTAACTTCAACAATTTCTCCTCCACTTTGTTCTCAGTTATTACAAAGTCATTAAGCACCCTGTTACAATTTGATACCCTTGTGGCATTTTCAAACCTTAATAACTCCTCATGTGTGAATGTAGATGCGAAATACTCATTCAGTTTGTTTGCTATCTGAGCAGGATCATCACCAGTCGAACCATCGATATTATCCCAGATAAGTATATGACCCAACCTTTTCAATTACTGCTCCTTCAATCATTATATCCCTTTCTGTGGCATACTTGTTCATCATTACTTTTGTTTTAGCCATATTCAATTTTCCAAAATCCTTACTAACTCTGAAACTGATTAAGATTTTCCTCTAATTCTTTGGGATCATGGCTTGTGACCACAATGTCATCTGCAAATCGTAAATGGTTTAATTAATCTTCATTCATATTGACTCCTTTCTGCGACCAGTCTAACCTTCTGAATGCTTCCTCAAGGGCAGCAGTAAACAACTTCGGAGATATTGTGTCTCCTTGTCGAACTCCTTTCTCAATTTTAAATTTACTACTGTGTCTAGCCTAATAAAGGAGGTAGCGTTCTCATATATTTTCTTCAAAATCATAATTATGGGGTATCTATGCTTGTCTTTTCAGTGCCCGAAACATTGCATTATGCTGTATAGAGTCAAATGCCTTTTCATAATCCGCAAATGCCAGGCATAACGGTGTTTTATATTAATTTTCTTTCTCCATTTGCTGTGACATTACATGAAGGTGGTCATAAAAGAGCCACCTTGCTCCTTCGGTTGATTCTAATCAAGTATTCTTTCTTATCTGTTAGTAATGACCCTTGTGAACAAATTGTAGATGTGGGATAACAAGCTAATTGTTCTATAATTTCCAATTTCTGATTTATCTCCTTTCTTATGCAGCAAACTATGATTGCATTATTCCACTCCTTAGGCGTCACACCTTTTTTAATGCATTTTGTGAAGAGTCTTGCCAGTTTTTGTGTCATGTCTCTTCCTCCCAATTTTAACAACTCTACAGTAACTTCATCTTCTCCCGGGGCTTTCTGATTCTTCATTTTCTTCAACGCATGTTCTACCTCATCAGGAAGAATATCGGGTATGTTGTATGTGTTGCTAATTTGCGACCCATCTTCCCCACTGCTGGCATCATTCCCTCGCTCCTTCTATAATTCTCTATAGTAGTCTTCTGCTATTTGAATTATGCCTTCTCTGCTGTATATAAGTATCCATCGCTATTCTTCAGTTTCAGTATCATTTGTCTTTCTGTATTACTGCTCATGGCTGCTGATTTAAATCCTTTGTTTTCCCTTAATGCTTGTTCTACTTTTCTTGTGTTAAATCTTCTTATGTCCTTTCTGAGTCTCTTTCTAGTGGCTTTGCGTAACTCAGTATACTCAATTTTCTCCCTGTCAGTGTTTTTCTTGCTCTTCATTTGTCGTCTTCAGTTCACCATGACAAGTGTTTCTTGACTAATTTTTGATTCTTTGGATTTCTTTTTACCTATAGGTTTCTTGGGCTTTATCACTTTCAGAAAGTTGTAATATTCCTCGTCGATATCTTGGTCCTGAGCAGTCTGCAGAAGCTCAAACTTGTTCTTAGGTTCCAGTACATACTGCTTTTTCTCCTCTTCTGTTATCTCAGACCTTTGTATTATTTACTCGAATCAGTTTTTTTCCTTTCTTTTCTTACATCTATATCAAGTGTGCATCTTGCCATTCTGTGATCACTTCCAAAATTTACCTTGTTCGGGACAGTCACATCATTCACAATATATCTTCTGTTAGTGAGGATGAAGTCGATTTCATTAGTTGTTAATCCGTTTGGGCACTTCCATGTCCACTTTCTGTTCACCCTTTTCTTGAAAAAAGTGTTCATTACTGACATTCCTCGAGAAGTTGCAAATTCCACAAGTCTTTCACCTCTTTCGTTTCTTTCACCAATTCCAAAATTTCCTATAGTTCCCTTTCTGCGCGGTTTGTTTGCCAGGGTATGTTTCCTTTTGTAGTGCCTCAGCAGCCACTATTTAAGTGGTTAAGTTCATTAGAATTTATCACCTTAATAATCCAACCTTGTTTGTTTTATATAGAAATTATATGTATTTCAATCTCCATTCACGGAAAAACTTTGAGAGAAAAGGAAAAGAAGAGGTAGAATCATATAACGATATTGTAGAAAATACCATCAAAAGAATTTCAGTTACAGATAAAAATCTTCATCCAATCCTTTAACAGGTAATCAGTGCTAGCAGTTTCAAGAACAAAATGTAAAAGGATGCATACAGAAACAGTGGTGCTCCATAAACATATTCCAAAATGCACGTCTGTGGTTTATTAAGTGCAATTATGTGTTGCAATGAACAATGTAGTCATACGCTCGAGCTGCCACTAACCAGCTGTACTGGAATATATAATCAGAAATCATTCTTTTCCTTTTTATTTGTGTATCATTACACTCCAGCCTCCCTTTATTTTGTCATTTGTCCCACCTTCATTGAACACTGGTTACTCGTATAACTAGTGACGCAAAACACTGGCTTTTACACTTTTGCTTTATTTTCACGAAACTGCTCATTGGTAAGAAGAAATATCTCTTCAAAAAAAAATCTAAAAAACTTTATTTTCGAACTTTTTTTTATTTCAGTTTTTAATATTTGATCTTGTATTATTTTAGCTGTACAAGAAGAACGGGGCCCAAGAAAAAACAAAAAACCCAAGCCTAGCAGTTCTGAATCCGTTAGGACAAACAAGGAAAAGGCAATAAGAGACTCACCTCCTCTCTCCATTTCCCAGGGGATTTACAGAATCACTTCATTGTCTAGTGGAAGTTCTGTGATATCGCCTCCGTATTTTATTCCCCAGCCTTTTCTTCTTCCATCATCCTTTTGCAGCGGCGCTCAGCATCCCAACCATGTAGGAGCTTCAGATATAGACAGACACAGCGCTATAATCACAAGTAGCGATGGAGCCGAGCACACCTCGTACAGTGCATTTCGCAGAGTTATACCCCAAAGGACTGTGGAGATCAATACTCAGAGCCATTTCTTTCCTTGTTCAGCTCTCGCAGCCACGTCTTCAACAACAGGTAAATTGAGAGGTACGAGTTTACAAAGTTGTATGTTGTGTATTCTGTCGATAATTAAATGAAAGGAACGCAACTATTTAATTATAAATATCAAGAAGCTTCTCTTTGTTTTAGTATTACTCTAAATCCTCATAGCTAATATCATTGTCCCCATAACAGAGAGGATATCATCGTTTATGCTGATGATCTTAAAATCTTTACCGAGATCACTCCATCATGCTACCCTGAAATCATAGCCAAACAAATCAATAAAAAACTCTTGTGCTGACCGGCTATCAGTCCCAACTTCAGCTGAACTTGAAACCCTCGAACTGCGCGATGATGTTTTCCCTGAAAAAATGTCTGCCCAAATCCAGCCTATGTTCTGTAGGGGACACAACACCCTGTGGTTAGCAGTCACAAAGATCTCGGTCACTTTTGACCCAAAATTAATATTTAACTCCCATATTGAGCAGTTACTGACCAGAATCTTACGGATAAGCTGAAGCAGCACTTGCTTGATGTACATAACATGGCAACAACCGCGACCACGACCATTATCGAATGCACAGTGCTCTATGCTTCTGAAATTTCGACATCTGCAGCACGCACCACAAACAATTAAACAACTTCATACAGCTGAGTTTTTACTGCTAATTTAGCAGCCTGTAAATACCTCCTCCTCCCCTGAGTTGCATACCACCGACATGGCTCGGTCACTTCAAATACCCACCTCCCTCGGCACTCATTGACACTAGACGGTAATCACTGTATTGATCTCTTCACTAGATTTCTGAGACATGTGTCACTGGCACATTTCACAACCCATCACTTCGGTCATCCCCAGAACCCCCTACTAATCTCCAACGAAAAATATTCCCATTGGCTCACTCACTCCTTCAATGCTGACCACAAAATTTACCACGGATAAAATGTTCCCCTGTCAAGAGGAAACCTGCTGGAGTTTCTAACCTCAAGAGTCGATAATTAAATTAATTACAATTTCGTTGAATGGCAACATGATTGTGTGGAGTTAGTGACAGATGTTAAATACATGCAGTTTATTTATGCAGTTTATTTATGACGATGGTACAAATTATAATCTATTAATAATAATAATAATAATGTACATATTAATAATAATATTTACAATGACCAATGTATATAATAATAATAAGTACAGTACATTGAGTTGAATGGAATATCTATAACTTCGGAATATCTTCGAACACTGGTGGGAGATTAAATTTGGGTAATTACCAGTTACGTAGCCAGGGTAGGGTCATAGGTACATTAACCCCTGATACCGAAATCTGGTATTGTGGAGCATTTTTAGAAAAGTAATATCGCGATATACATACGTATTGTATCGTATAACAATGGCGGCAAGTTACGAACACTAAAATCTACGGACAGTTTTATCATCCACACACTCCGGTAGACCTGTACAGGAGTGCCTGCGCAGGCATAACTGACAGGTTTACCTGAACGTGTGTAGCGGCCTTAAGTATTAACCTTCAAAAACGCTACCTAAATTAAAAATAAACCAAGGAGCTTGACCAGCTATTTTATAAATGGTTATTTTTTTATATTGAGTATCGGTAAGGGTATTCACGTGTTGGACAAGATTTTGCAGCTCCGGCGAAAACTTAGCGTTCGCCGGAGCTGCAAAATCTTGTCCAACACGTGAATACCCTTACCGATACTCAATATAATAAAATAACCATTTATAAAATAGCTTGTTGTTATTATTCATATGTTTAATATAATTTTTTTTGTAATACGAGCATATACAGATATTCAGGCATCTCCTATTTTAAATAACACGTAGGTTAGTAGCATTAGACGACTGGCGCCTTTTTTGTGAAAGTACCTGCTGACAAGAAATCCTGGTAACTATCAAATGTGTTGCTGAAACAATTTTAAATACATTTCTGTTTATATTCCGGCACGACAACCAACGAAGTAGAGTTTACAGTAAATCGTTAATACAAATATTTATCGTATTTAATGGTCATGGGGTTGAACACCGGTCTACTCAAGGAACGCGTGCTATGCACGCTCGCTCCTAACCACTGGGCTACATCAGGCCTGTTGAGCTTGTTAGAATTATGAACCTTAATATCATCTGTGATGTGATACCGAGTATCTTGAATTATGGTGAATTTCTTGAATTTTATTCTTGAATTTCATGGTTTCTTCAATTTTATTCTTGAATTTCATGGTTTCTTCAATTTTATTCTTGAATTTCATGGTTTCTTCAATTTTATTCTTGAATTTCATTGTTTCTTTGGTATCTTGAATTTCATGGTTTCTTGAGTATCTTGAATTTCTTGGTTTTAATATGACTAGTTTTTTTTATATTAAATTTAATTAATTTATTTATTTTCGATATATTTGCTTTAATAAGTATGCAATTAAATATCTTTATTTTATTATTATTTTTCTTCTGTTAAACCCGCGCTTGCTTCTTAAGCTGTGGTGGATATTATTGCTATGTTGTATACGTTCTGGTAGCAATACAGGTTAATATATATTTTTGAAAAGAGAAGTCAAATGGTACTTAGTATGAGGTACCATCCTCCAATGGCCGTTTCGTTTTTGTTAGCGCCTCAATGGTGGTTAGCTAAGCGTCGAGCATAGCAACTAACATCACAGTAATGGTTAAGCTCACAAGATGAGAGATGGTGAAAGGTATCGATAGTAACTTTTCTAGAAGAATACTCATCTATAAAAAAACAAGAAATTTAGATGCATAACAACAATCCAACTCATCGTGACCATTTTCTTCAGGAGTCATTTTCTTCAGTGGTTCTTTCTATTTAAAGCTAATTTCAATTAGATTCAGGCGTTTTACTTCAAGATAAAAAATTTGTGTGGATAATTGAAGTCAACCTTAGTTCCAACTAATAGTATAAGCCAGCGTTTCGAAAACTGGGGTCTGTAGACCAGTTCCAGGGGGGTTCGTTTCGCGAAACGAACCCCCTGGAACTGGTCTACAGATTATATATATAATCTAAATTAAAATAGGATATTTGCCAGTAGTATGGCAAACCAGTAGAGTGAAAAAGAACTTACCCAAATAAAATAACATAACAATAACAGAAAAATATATAGGGGTGGGATAAAGAAGAAGAAGGTAGTGTTCAAGCAACGTTCCTAAAATAATTTAGAAAATTAAGCCAATTAAAAGAAATTTAGCGGCGCCCCCTAGATGGCACCCGTTTCCGAATTATGTGAAATCTCACCAAAGTGGAAACGTAGAACAACATTACATGAAATTGAAAATAAATAATTAATAAAATGAAATAAAATAGACTGATCATTATGCTCCATCTCGACAGAGGACCACGAGGCCAATAATAGTCAGGGAATCACTGCATTTCGAACGCTAAACAAATTGCCGATGCGTAAACCCTCGCTACAATCACTCTTCTCCTATAACGGGTGGAAAAGGACCAGGTTCGAATCCTCGTCAATGATGTGTGCATATTCTATTAGTTTTTATAGCAACGTGACCGAGTTAGTCGGTCTCGGTGAGGATTTCATGATTTTGCCATTCGAAAACTCGAATTTTTCGTCCAGCAAACAGACAGACAGACAGAAGGACCGAATAATACACGTAATTACTTCCACAGTATACTGATGGTTTGGTGCTTAACACACAGTCTAATCCAGTGGTTTTCAACCGGGGTGCCGCAACAACATTCCAGGGGTGCCAAGTAATTTGGGTTTAAGTTACTAAACTTATTATTGTTTTTTTTAAATTTATATGTTTATTTCATTATAAAACGGTGTACAGTATCTTTTTAATTTTGTGGTAATCTATAATAATTGATGTTTACTTAGTACCTCTATATAAAGAATAAAATTATTATATACTGCATACATATAATTTGTATTATGAAATGTAATTTTTATAAGTATTATTGTAATAACTATTTTATATATATATATATATATATATATATATATATATATATATATATAATAGGGTATATATAATAGGGTATATATATATATATATATATATATATATATATATTGCCGTACTACTGGCTGATGATTTTATTTAAATATCATATTTATTTTAATTATCAGATATATATATATATATATATATGCAGAGAGAGAATCGGATCTAACAGGCAGAAAATTGAGTAGGGATTCCGCAAAATAAAATAAATTACTTAGGGGTGCCGTTATTAAAAAAAAGGTTGGAAACCACTGATTATTCTAACCTAATCAAAGCGTAAGTTGACGAAATGTTCTCGCAACTGTGCGTGAGTATGTAGTTGAAAAAGGGGATAAGAAATTTAATTGCTTTTCCTCAAAGCAATCGATACTTTTGTTAGGAACTTCAATCCTTGGTTGTTTTTTTTATCCATAATCACCTAAAATATCCATCCTACTTGCTTTCTTCTTTGGGGCGGCAACCACTTCCTGCAATTCAATATAATTTCATAATTTATGCCAATTATCTTAAGCTGTAATTACATCTTATTAGCTTAATGAGCTAAAAATGTAATGAGCATACGAAAAACGGAATCCGTCAAGTATCAAGTTTAGCTAAAATAAAACACAGACACTGTTGTATGTGCCAGATAGGCTTCATGCTAAACCACACCAAATCAGCGCAACGGACGATAAGAGACCACAGTTAATGACATAGGGGCCTTTGTGAGCAACGAATGCGGAACGTGGATCTCGTAAAAACCTTGGTCTCAGTTTACCTCGCATGTAGCACAGTTATTATAATCACTGTCTCCTCACACCGGGTGGAAACGGCCCCGGTTCGAATCCCATTAATGACACGAGGAATCTTTGTGGTTTTTTTCGAGAGTTAGTCAGCCTTAGGAGGATAACAAGATTTTTTACTCCTGGAAAAAACCTTGTTATCCTCCTTGTTATCGAGTTTTTCGTCCAGCAAAACAGGTAAACCGAACAGATAACACATGCAGATTTATGGACATAATCGTTGTTGTTTTGTTTTTTTAGGAGCATTAGCAACTAAGGCCATATTGCTCCTTAAATATGCGGTGGTCATTCCCTTGACCTTTCCACATCCTCCATATTTGGTGGTGACGGGCTCGAACCCCGGTCTATATCAAGAAGCGTGTACTACGCACTGCTGCTCCTTTCCACCTGGCTACGGAGGCGCCATGGACATAATGCACGTGGGTGGATCAGGTTGTCTTCGGGTAGCCCTAGTATGACAGTTTCATTTATTTATTATTAGTTTTTTTAATGACTTACATAGTCTTAGGGCCTTGGCTTTAAGCAGCAGCACTTTTCACTTCACCCCAGTAAGGTCTAAGTTACCTGCAGCAATATGCATACTGGCGGGAGTTCTTATTCCAGATATGACAGTCCGACACTTCCGTACTGCCTGTTACCAATACCTTTGCATGCACTACACATTAGATCCTCAGCATCTGTCTTGTACATAAATAAGCAGCCTAGATATAGCCCTTCTCAAATCCTTCTTCAGGATTAATGGCAATCTGCTGGCTTTCCTCTCCTCTTTATTGAAGAATTGAAGTGTCCACTTTACAATGAAGAAGCCCCCCTATATCCTGAAGATCGATTGGAGCACCACAAGGTGGAGTCCTTCAATTCTCAGTCGTACTTATCCCGGTTATGCGTCCCCGTGACGATGCAATAATATATGCCGATGATATAAAGTTTCTCATCTTACTCCCCCCCCCCCCCTACAGAAAATTTAGTGGCAATAGCTTCTTAAAACTGAAATTGAGGATTTGGAGAGACAAAAGGCTGCCCTTGCAATTCTATATAAATGGATGTCGACAGTTGAGTTGAAAAAGCAAGACCAAATTGTGTTCGATCGTGGTGTAGTTTACCGAACACATATATAAATTTGAAAATATTTGCGTTTGGACTTCTCTCAGTTTTTGGTTCGACGAATTTCTGCAGGCAAATATTTTCGAACATGAACTATATTAAAAATAAATAAAATCCTGTTTTAGTTCACTCTCCACGCCGGCCATATAAAAATTATTCTTGGACACTACTGCTATACAATTATAATATGTATGTAAACGGTATCATTTTTATTTATTATTTATTTTTTTTTCTGCTAAGAAACACCCGGTTACAGCTGTTGACTGGGGAGTGCATATACAAAACATACATGTTGCATTCTATTACTGTATGCAATTGAAATTTATACATCATAAATTATACATATCAATGTACACATATAAGTTATACATATCATTATCCACTTATAATTTATTATATAATATCGGTGTAGATAAACCATAGTTTACCCATAAATTAAGCTACTTACGTAGTGTGTAAGGCATCGTTTTTAATTGTATCTCATATTGTGGTATCCACTGAGAATAAATAACAATAGTCTTCTCTCTAGAGAAGCGTTACTTATTTGAAGTAGTGCAATTCCACCTATCTCGTTGTGAAGGCACCCACAATATGAGATTCAATTAAAAAAGATGCCTTACATACTACGTGAGTAGTTTAATTAATGGGTAAACTATGGTGTATCTACACCGATATTACATAGTTAATTTAAACCCATATCATATTATGCCTTGTGCATTTAATCTTCAAATATTGTACCACTTATAATTAATACATATAATTATACTATTATATAGTTATTTTTACATTTAAAGCATAATTTGTAATTTTACAAGGAATTAAAGGAACATTTAACTATGTTCATATCTACAGAAAGACGGCATAATAAAACATAAATATAACATAAATAAGTGCTGGTGCACAAATAATACAGTATGATGAGTATGATACACATTGAGTTTGCGAAAAAAATTTTTATTTTGTTGCACAGAGCATTAAACTACAATACATAAATAAGCTTTCGGCTGGGTGGCAGCCTTCATCGGATTAAAATACTTGAATGGCAGTTGGAATAGAGATGCACTGCCAGGATGGTGCGTGAGGCGCGTGGTTAATTGTTTGTTGATGTTTGTGGCTGTGACGTTTTTGTGGCTGTGACGTTTGGGATAAAGTGCATCCAACTCCCAGGCAAGAAACTGCGTTCTCTGATTTCCAACATAAAAGCACCTGTCCCCACCCTTCTACAGAGCGGTTTGGTCTATCGCATCTCTTGCCGTGACTGCACGAGCTGCTACTTTGGAGAGACTGGACGTCGACTCGAGAAACGCCTCTCAGAACATAAAAGGGCGATCCGTTTGGCAGATGTGGAACACTCAGCTATCGCCGAGCATGTCTGGACAACCGACCACGACATCGACCCACACCGCGATGTCGTGGTTGTGGACATCCCACCATTACCTAAGGCGTACCTGGTTGGAATCGTTAAATATAAAATGCTCGGATACCTCTTTAAACAGGAACAGTGGTTGTCAAGTTAACCCCATCACAGAGTCAGTAATTCTATCCGTAGACAAACGCTGGCCACGTCACCACCATACGTCACAGCCACAAACATCAACAAACAATTAACCACGCGCCTCACGCACCATCCTGGCAGTGCATCTCTATTCCAACTGCCATTCAAGTATTTTAATCCGATGAAGGCTGCCACCCAGCCGAAAGCTTATTTATGTATTGTAGTTTAATGCTCTGTGCAACAAAATAAAAAAAATTTTTCGCATTATGAATCCGGAGCACGTAGGCCTCTTTTATTACACATTGAGTTTGTTTTTATTTCAGCTTACACATTCAGTTTTCCTTCCCGTTCTTTGCACTATTCGTTTTCTGCATTCTTCTGTGGGCTTCACTTGCTCGCAGCATTTATAAGTGGAGTAACACATTCTGAAAAACTTCCGTCTTGTAGTTCTTCTTAGTGCATGGCCTTTCTGGGTCTACTTGGAGATCTTGATAGCGTTGGACGGAAAAAAATCACTTCAGACTTCCCAGCTGCGTGAGCGGGCTACTAAGTGGAGTTAATGGCGTTTTATTCGCACACCTTTGCGACACGAGAGGCTGAATTAGCAATTACTGTATACAGCTTTCGGCAAGTCGAGTCTCCCGGTCAGCAGTTTCGCGAGTGTGAGAATATTCTTTGTGATAATCATGTGTGTCCACGGTGTGACATCCAAGTTGGCGTATAAAATAACGCTTGAGATGGTAAATGGCTGAGTAGTGATCCTGTTAACCATCTTAGAACCCAGTACTCTAACCTAAGGAAAACTTTGTTAGTAGTTTCCGAGTAGTAAGCTTTATAGTTCATGACAAGTCATTATTTTTTATTTATTTTTTATTAATTTAAGCAGGTTTATGTAGATTTGTATACTGTTTCATCGAATAATCAAATGTAATCTTCACATCCTAATGTACATTTCATTGTCGCCGGCTCTTTTTCCCAGGTATAACGGTTTCCTAAGGGAAAAAATTTCAGTTTCATTGAAAAGTTGTTTATAAAAAAAAACACAAAAAAAACCCAGATTTTAATAATAATAACCATACTTTTCATATAGATCCTCGCCTTTGGCCTATCCTGTATAGCATAATACGTCGTTATATCATCGTGCTGATTTATGGTTATTGTAAGGAAATTAAATAAATAATTTTAAGAAATGCACGGTATTTGTAAATCGGGAGATTACTGCACTTGTAAGGGAGAGCTTTTCAATTTTTGTACTGCTCCCTATACTATCTTTGTACCAAATACTCCCTGTGTACTTTGTACTACCAATGTAAAATAAATAAATAAATTTTCTGTTTTTACTCCGGGACGACCAAACGGTCAGAGGAGTTCACAAGATAGACAGAATACAAGAAACAGCACCGTATTCAGTAGTCACGGGCTTGAACCCCGGTCACTCAAGGCACGTGTACTTATGCACCCGCGCGCCTGACCACTAGGCTACGGCTATGCCAAGAGTGCATAGTACAATTGTAGCATTGTACTATAGTACAGTTGTAGTGCCAAACATCGTAACAACCCCTAAATGTGAAAGATTTCAAGAAAATATCTTGAAAAGCATCACTCCCTTCCCTATTTTATAATCTGTATAAAATCGGTACCTTTTTGATATGATTTATATTTAATTTTTCCAGTTTTGCGCCGTAGAAGAATGACGGCTCAAACACAAACCAATTAGTAATGCACTACCTTCAGAACACTAATACTGCTTTCGTTCAATTAATTCTCTTCTATTTTGTTTCGTATGCAGAAACAACTTCTGTGTCTTCATCTTCCACGACTGTCCCATCCGTTCGAGCAGACGATCTTTTCCATGAAATTGCAGCTCATATCTTATTTGTCAGCGTCCGAAGAGCGCGAACCAATGAACTCTTTCAAATACTAAATGAGGAGGATCAAAACACCATTCTGGAAGAAGTGTGGGCGGAGCTCTTCATGTTGCAGGCAGCTTATTGGCCAGTTGACATCTTAGCTGTCGCAAAGCACCTAAACTCTGACGTCAAGGTAATGTATTGCTGTTCTAAGTTTTCAATGTTACGAGCGATTCCTCTGACTTGTATTACATGATGGCAAATGGATAGAGAAGATAAACAATACTTTATCTGAATATTGTTTATCGCTGAACATCAAAATTGAACAATAAATTTTAGGATAGAAAAATTTTGTTTATAAATTCTCTAAATTTCAGCATGATTTTCTGTTTAATTTAATTAATAGGTGGCTCTGTCACCTATTAATTAAATTTAATGGCTCAATAAGTTCTACGTTATATATCAATTAGTTAAGAAAAGGAGAAATTACCTCTACGATGTCTTGTAGGACACTTCTGTGCCGATACTCCACGTTTCTGAATTAACTAAAGAATTGGTCACACTCTTAGACAGAATCAATGATCCAATGCACCACGGAATCGTTGGCCCGCGAACCAAAAAACCCGACCCCAAAATTACATTGAATCACCAACCCAAATCTTTGAGTGCCAGAAGACAATAAATCCATACTTTAAAAACAATTTAAATGCTTTGAAGCCAATTTAAACAATGAGTCTATCCTTTAAAAACAAATGTTAAAACATAAAAAAACATTAAAAATCCACTGAAACATTAAGGAATTAAAATAATTTTGTTACTTTCCTTAGACCCGAGAGAGAGAGAGAGAGAGAGAGAGAGAGAGAGAGAGAGAGAGAGAGAGAGAGAGTGAGTGAGTGAGTATCTGATTAAACTAGAAGAAATTGAACAGGAAAAGGGGCATTTGCAGCTTTTCAGGGAATTGAAGCATTTGATCCCTCAAAGCTGAAACATGCTGAGACTAATGAAAAATTCCACTGCCAACAAAAGAAGTTATTGACCAGGAGAAGAGAGCTGCTTAAATCTGAAGCACATTTCTGACGACAATAATGTACGGTCCTTCTTTGCTCATTTCCTGTCGTGTGAATTCCTCTGACCGTGTGAAAGTTGGAAAGACAAAAAATACTTATCGACCTTTGGATTTGGATGTTGGTAAATTGGTTTTCAGGTGATATGTGTAGCTGAGTGGTCAGGCAAGAGGAAGCATGAGTACACGTTCCTTGAGTGACCGGGGTTCAATCTTTCTCACGAAGCCCGTGACTACTAAATACGGTGCTGTTTCATGTATTATTTTTATCTTGCGAACTCATCTTACCGTGTGGTCGTCCCGGAGTATAAGCGGAAAATGTATTTATTTATTTATTTATTATATGAAAGAAAGCTGTTCTAAAACACCGAAGTAGAAAGAACAAACGACATAACCAAAAAAGTTTGGAGTCGAAGTGTGAATGAGGATTAACTGAGGCATATGTGAGAACTAAAAATAAATAAATTTTCTGTTTATACTCCGGGACGACTACACGGTCAGAGGAATTCACAAGATACAGAGAATATGAGAAACAGCACCGTATTTAGTAGTTACGAGCTTGAACCACGGTCACTCAAAACAGGTGTACTTAACCCTATTTAGGTACACTTTAGAGGTAAAATTACAGCCGCCGTAGTCGAGTGCTAGGGTGGCTGTGATTTCACACGACGGCACAGAAGTATTGTCGTGTGAAATTACAGTACTCGCGTTTCAGTGACGGCAGTTAAAAAACATACTATTAAATACCGTGTTGTGGTTGTAGGGTTTAGGAGCATCAGCGACTAAGGCCATATCAGGCTACGTCGGCCTGACGTAGCCGAGTGTTCAGGAGCGCGAGTGCAGTAGCACAAGCTCTTTGAGTGGACTGCGTTAAAGCCCTTGACTGCTAAATACGATTAACAATTTGTACTGATTGATTTATTGTCAGCTCCACTGGTGGTCATGCTGGAATATAAACAAGAACTTTTTTTTTTTTTTTTTTTATATTGCTACGTGTATACTGTCTGTAAATTACGTGTGTTCTGAGGTCGATTTTCAGTTTTTCTGGATGAAAAACCCGAATTTCCGAGAAAAAAAAACATGCTGCTCTCGCCTGAGACCGCCTAACTCTGCCACATTGTGAAGAAGGCCCATAAAAATTCCTCCCGTCATCGACGAGACTCGAACTTAAGGCTTTTCCACTAGGTGTGGGTAGGACGGCAATCCTATGCATTAGGACTAAATACTGTGACGTTACCGTTTTGAATCGGTCCCGATTCAAAAGATCAGGAGGGCTGTCTCTGATCCAAAATACTTAAAAATTGAAACGTCAATTGATCTCTTGAGGCTCTACCCCTGAAAAATTCTCAGTGAAATTGATATTGAGGAAGCAGCGTTTTGATTTCAGAGATGGCTGTCATTCATTGCAAGAGTGCCCATAAGTATGTGTCTTCTGCCACGCTCGAAGCCATAGCCATCCAACACCCTTATGCACCAATTTAAGAAAAAAAAAAAAAAAAAAAACAACTACATGCTTAATTCAAGCGGCTACCTTCAGAAAGATCATACTCTGCTTATTCACTAGCCAGAAGCACCTTCCAGAAATCCAAGAAGCAGGCAATCGACACGTTCATGGAGAAGACGGTAGCCTGTGGACAGCGAGCCTGGTCGAACAATCGAATCCGGTTAACACATTAGTTAGACCTAGTCGAATGGAGCGATCATGTAATTCGGTTCTTCAAAACAGCCAGTAGGGAATTTTTAACTGGTATGTAGATGAGAGTTGTACTTGTAGTGACCATAGGTCATTATTATTTAATATTAATTTACAGAATTCTATTAAAAGTAATGAAATTAACAAGGATGAATTTCTAAGGTTTTCTTATAGAAAGGTTAACTGGACGAAAATTAAAGAGTTATTGTCTATGGCTTTTAGCGATAATAAGTTAACAGAATTGAATTTGTTGAATTCTTCAGAATATTCTATGTGCAGAACACTCTTTTTAGAGCATTAAGTTAGGCTACTAGGAAGAGAATTAGGGTTAATAAGTCCTGGTTGTCTGAAGAGTTGTCAAAAAGATTTTCGAATCAAAAACGGCTGCATGGAGTAACTTAGTTCTGCTTGTAAGCAACTCAGACCCGTAGGATCTTGTTTATAACATTCTGATATCTCCCAATAATATTTTTAAAACTGTGATAGTTGATAATGTTGAGATAGTGGACTGGGATAGTACTGTTCAGGTTGTAACGAACAAGTTGTTCCCTGAGGACGACACATACAACTCTGGCATTTACAGGGTTCTGTATACCTCAAAAGCGTACTGATGGCGCAGTTGTGGGAGACCACCGATGGCGCCTCACACCAAATTCTATGCCACTATGTTCTACGTTTGTTTGTTTGTTATTTGGTTTTTAGGAGCATTAGCAACTAAGGCCATATTGCTCCGTGGATATGCGGTGGTCATTCCCTGACCTTTCCGCATCCTCCGTATTTGGTGGTCACGGGCTCGAACCCTATGTTCTACAATTAACCCCTCGCAGTAGCACGGTGGTTTATAACTATCGTTTCCACACTGGGTGGTAAAGGCAGGAGTTCGAATCCTGCCAATGACGCGAAGAGTTTTTATGGGCTTTGTTCACAACGTGTCTGAGTTCGCCCAGGCGAGGGTTGCATGGCTTTTTTCCCCCAGAAACTCAAGTTCTCCGATCACAAAACAGCAAATCGATTAAATTAGTTTCATAGCCTTAGTTGCTTCGGTGCTTAGCACACCACGAATATTAGCTCTACTTTAATTAATGCATGCGTGTTGTTTAATTGTATTATAGGCGCCTCCGTAGCCAGGTGGGAAGGAGCAGCAGTGCGTAGCACACGCTTCTTGATTAGACCGGGGTTCGAGTTCGTCACCACCAAATACGGAGGATGCGGAAAGGTCAGGGAATAACCATCGCATATCCCGGAGCAATATGGCCTTAGTTGCTAATGCTCCTAATAACAAACAAACAAACAAACAATTGTATTATAACAGCTCCTTGTAGATTTATATACATGTAAGCAGATAAATATCAACATTGTTTACTTGTATATTTCTTTCTTCATGAGTTCGGATATACACCTTACCTCAAAGTTTCTTTTTGAGTTTTCAGCACTATTAAATGATACTAATTTATTTTTAAAGTAATGTTATTATTAATACTATAGATGGATCAAGGATCAGTAAGAAGGCGGATCCAGGCAGCAATATCTCAATGCCAGTCTTTACAACTTGATCCAGTGGAACGTACACTTTTGGAAACAATTATACTGTGTCGAAAAGGTATGAGTAATATTTAAATTGAATTTTTCACGAAATTATTTTCGATGAAAAGGATATTACACTTTAGTTTTTTTTTTTTTTTTTTTTTTTTCAAACAAATAGACTAGGGCTTACAATACCGAGATCCCGGGGATCCCGGTCATTTTTTTTTCCGGTATTGATACAAAAAAAAACCGGTTTTTCCGTACTAATTAAAAAAAAAACAATAATTGTTTACAATTTAATCACATAAAGGTCATAATCACCTTTATGTGACGTCCTTATCTCTACTAGCAAATGTTCCATAAATCATCGATAAGACACCATGCAACATTGCAACCTGTCCACAATTCTAGGAAAACTTCATGTCTCATCGTATCGTAACTCCCAAGTCCCGTTCCTCTACTACTGACTTTAGTTCAACTGCACCAAGTGTATAAGTTATTTTGGGGTTGCTGTTCCCCAGGTGTAGGACCTTGCATTTTGCTGAATTAAAGCATAGCTGCCACTTTTCTGACCATCCCGGAAGTCTATCTAGGTTACTCTGAAGAAGCTCTGCTTGGCGACGATGATTAACTACTCTACTGATCTTTACATCATCTGCAAGTTTAGACCTCACGCCCTCCATCCCTTCATAGATGTCATTTAAGATAATCAAAAACAAAGTGGTCCCAATACTGATCCTTGGGGAACTCCACTTCTTACATTAACCCAATCTGAAGAATAACTATTTATCACAACCCTCTGCCTGGTGCCCTCAAGCCATAGTACTATCCATCTATGGATTTCCCCTATGATTCCAGCCTGCTCCAACTTATAAAGTAACCACTTATGTGGGACTGAGTCAAATGCTTTGCTGAAATCCAAATAAACAATGTCGAAATTATTCCCTAAATCCAGCTCACGAGTGACCTGTCAAAATGCCTAACCAGATTTGTTAAACATGATTTTCCCTTTACAAAACCGTGCTGTGTATCCTACAGAATTCCATTTCCATCTAAATGATCATTGCCTCCATGATTTTCCTCACTACTGAAGTTAGACTGGCCGGTCTGTAATTTCCGTGACACTCCTAGAACCGCCTTTATGTTCCAAATTACAGCAATCCAACGGAATTTCTTCTGAGTCCAGTGATGCTCTCATAACTAGCCTTAATGGTTCAATGCACTCACTTGCCGCCTCCTTTAAGATTATAGGATATACGCTATCAACCAGAGGAGCCTTACTCGCCTGTAGGCGCGAAAGTTTTCTCATTAAATAATCATTTGAAATTTCAGTATCATTAATTACATTTTTTCAATTTCACTTCCATAATATCTCATTGACACAAAGTTCTTGTTTGTTTTTTTTTTTTTTTGTAAATATCGATGTAAAATAACCTGAGTTCATCTGCAACTTCAGCTATGGTATCTAATACTATCCCACATCCATTACATAAGGGTCCAATCTCATTTGTCCTTCTGTTCTTTGCATTTATATATTCAAAGAATTCCTTAACTGCACTCTTTGCTCTCTTCATTCTTTATCCACACTCTGCTCTCTCCCAGACTCAGTAAAGATACTATAGTGACAATTATGCTTCACTTAATAAAACGTCTTTCTCCTTCAAAAAATGATGAACCTAATTCAACCATGGAAGACCAACGTGGAACAGAACATCGGTGTTCCGCAAATTCTTTCCGAAATAAGAAATTGCCCGATTCCAATGAGATTTTAAAAGATTAACTTGAGTCGGAAATTAATGAAATACTTTTAACTGTTTTTGCTAAAAAAGTTCAAAGCCTAGAAAATATGGACTTAGATCGTCTACGATTATCTCAGTACAATAGTACCAGAAATGAATCCGAAAGGGCGTTTTCTGCCGCTAATACTGTATGTACCAAAATTTGATCCATTTTAAACGATCATACTATTAATTGCTTATGTTTCTTAAGAGCTCACTTTATTCGGACAGGTAGTGTGGATGCTTAAACATAACTAAACTTTGCAGTAATAATTATAAAATTATTATTGCAAAGTTTAGTGGTATTTTAATGATTTCTTCAGAATATTTATTATTGCAATAAAAGTTTATTTAAAACATGAATTCAAGTAATTACAGTACTTGTTTTTTCCTTACTTTATTGCATCTAATTGTCATCAAAATTTATTGATAAAAACGTTTGTTTTTGGAATACCGGTATCCCGGTTTCATAAATTAAAAATACCGAAATACCGGTATTAAGATTTTGACCGGTATTGTAAGCCCTAAAGTAGACCTATCCGATGTTTATCCAGGGATGTAACTGTAAAATATAAATAACGAATCAATAAATTGCCCGATTCATAATACTGTTAATTTACATTGCTATAAAATGTAAACATGTATTTTCCTGAATTATCTATTTTTACCAATGGTCAATAGTTAATTGACTGACAACAGTTAAGAGTATCTTTGAAAATACGTTTACTTTATGGAACCACCAGTCCATTCTAGGTAACAGATGTGGTCGATCTAGGTAACAAAGCACTGTCTTTTATTCATCATTCTGACGTAGAGTAGTCAAAAGATAACAAATAAATAAAATCAGAAGTAATTCGAGGAAGTTCGAATCTATTGATGAGTATTTATCAATCATAAAGATTCAGAAATCACCGAGAAATTATCGCGAAAATTGAAAGCCTTCAAATAAGATAAAAAGCATCAAAAATAAACTTTTCAATTTCAAATTCACACTACTTGTCAATGAAGACGAACCTATTGTGACAGACTCTACTGGTAAAACTGTATAACAATTCGCCATTAGATGCCAGCACAAAAGTTAAAATCTTATATTCGACTCGGTGGTCCAACTTACGCGCGGTCCAATTCAGGCATCCTTCCCCTATATCAGCGTTTCCAAACTGTGTTTGTGATATGTGAACACGAGTTCCGTGAAAAATCATAATTAATAATTAAAAATAATAATAATAAAATAAATAAATTTTGCACATTTGTAATGTACACCACTTTTGTATCATTATAATTTTTAACTTTTTTTTTCGGTTATTAATATACTGGCATAGACTAATAATCAAAAAGACCGCGGAACACTTTATTTTGGTGGGCTTTGCATAGAAAAGTATGCGTAGAGTACGAAAAAGTAGCAATGTGGTGATCCAATATACCATTCAAAGGCCGCCGTAGCCTAGTCGTCAGACGCGCGGGTGCATAAGTATACGTGCCTTGAGTGACGGGGTTCAAGCCCGTGACTGCTGAATACGGTGCTGTTTCTTGTATTCTGTGTATTTTGTAAACTCCTCTGACCGTTTGGTCGTCCCGTAGTATAAACAAAATATTTATTTTTCGTATTCGATGGAGTGCAAGGGGTTTGAAGGAGAGGAGGAAGCGAACCTATTCATAACTAAACTCACTCCTTGTATACATTTTTTTTGATAATTATTAGTATTTCGAAATATTATTATTAAAACATGTGACCATGGATTTGTGGTTGAAAGCAGGAACTTTAAAACGAGAAGCAAAGTACGTCTAGTAGCGCAACTGTGGTCGATGAAAACGAACACAATATTGTCACACTTCAAAGTGAGGATGAACAATCGCAGCCTTTTGATCACCAAAAATCCGAAGTGAAAAAACAGGAACCAACTAATAAAAGACCAAAACCAAAGTATGATGACAGTTATTTGAATTTCGGTTTTACATGTGTTGGAAATAAAGATGTTCCTGATGCCCAGTGCGTCGTATGTAATAAAATACAGTAGAACTTGGATAAGAAATTCCCGCATAAGAAGTTTTCCCCTCTACTAGGTTTCGTTTCTTAAGTCCCAATTTCAAATCTATATGTTGTAATCCTTATTTTCCCGCATAAGAAGTTTTCCGGTTAAAAAGTTTTCCCCCATAAAAAAGTTCGTGATAAAGAATACACAGTGTATTATTATAATGACGTTTTTCCACTTAATACGTTTTTTTTAATATAGAAATTATTTATTTTTAATATTAAAAAATATTAAACAATATAAACATTTGGTAATCGAACAAGTTAGTGTGAAACATCATTTTAGTTCATAGTAAACCACCGAAATGGCATCGTTTTTGATATTCATGTATCTCATACTGTATCTGATGCCTTCACAACGAGTTGCTTTGTATTGCATTACCTCCAATAAGCAACGCTTCGCCAATGGAGAAGACTAATGTTACTTATTCTCGGCGGCAATAGGGTGGTCATATCCGCCCGAGGATCCATTGGCGAAGTAGTAGTAGCAGTAGTAGAGGAGGCATGTGATGCAAGAAAGCAAGCTTATGTAGCATCAGCCAAAAAAAAAAAAAAAAAAAAAAGCATTTCACACATTCATTCCCTCTAAAAGTTTGTCCAGTTCCCCCTTGAATTTATTTAAGCTATCAACTTCCACAATGAGAGATGGAAGGTTGTTCCAGCAATCAACTACCTGCTGGTTAAAGCTAAACTTCGGCACATCTATTCTACAACTGTCTTTCCTCAATTTGAATTTATGTCCTCTCAGGCTCGTAATCTGAGCAAGAGGAAGAATCCCATCAGAATTGAACCTGCTCAACCATTCAAGGCCTTATACTCCTCAATCAGATCACCTCGCAGATACCGAGTCTACAGACGTTGCAATTTGCAGAACTTTCTTGGTAAAAGGACCCCTTCGTTCCCCTCACCAATCTTGTTTCCCTCATTTTAGGAACGATGTAGAGTTGCTTCAGCGTGTATACACGCTGAAGCAACTCTACATCGTTCCTAAAATTAGGACTCCAAACCTGTACGCAGTACTCAAAGCATGGCCTGACCTTATACAAAGGGATAATCACTTCCTTTTCCCTACTAGCAAAATTCTTATATTGTCTATTCGAGAATCTATTGTCGAAGCGTTGCCTTATATGAGGTAATTAAATATAATAGAAAGCCGTTGTGAAGGCACTCACAATATAAGAGAAACGATGCCATTTCACCTACTTCTGTGATTCACTGCGAACTGAAATGATGCTTGGCACTAATTTGTTCGATTAGTGACTTTTCCGTAGTCTGAAGCTTTCAGCGCTAAAATCTTTTTAGTATCAGCATTTTGATTTTATGGTAGTGACATATTGCAATTGTTTTAATCGATATCCATAATCGGATTCGTAGACCGCGTTAAGTTCTGATGTTTGTGAACAGTTCTGAATTACTTAGTTGATTGTCTCTGTCTTATTGTTAATTGTGACTTTTTAAGGTATGCTGAAACTCTAAAAGGAGCTCATTCTTTCAACTTGGTAATGAGTTTAATGAACAGAATGTTAAGCAATTAAAAATCCTCAGTTTAAAAATGTTTCCCATAGAATTCTGAAACAGTGCTTAAAAATGATCTTTAACTTATGTATGTGTATCTTTTCATTTTTATTCGTGTAGTTAATATTTCACACTCTTAGGTCATTTTCCCTTATAAGAAGTTTTCCCACGTATGAAGTTCTAAACCTCCCGTCCCTTGGAAAACTTCTCATCCGGGTTCTACTGTAATAACAAACAGTTCTTTGGCTCCCGCTGAACTTGTGTTTCGTAAGTGTTCCGTGAATATGTTGTGAGATGAAAAGTGTTCTGTGACTAAAAAATTTTGGGAAACGCTGCCCTACATTATGTCTAGTGAAACTTTCTCCCCAGTTCTGGCCTAGTTTCTCTCTGTTGTATTGTATTGTATTTAATCACTGTATAACTGCAACTTATACAGTGATTTGAGTCGTTAAGCAACTCGATTGTAAACTTTCCTCTTGTTAGCAAAGTATCTCTTCTTGCAAACTACCAGACCTTTCAACTCCTACAAAATTTTACAACAAATGTATTCAACCGACGACGTACGATACAACAAAAATGCAGGCCTGAGGTAACCCAGTGGTCAGGAGCGAGAGTGCATAGCACGCGTTCTTTGAGCAAGCCCGTGACTACTAAATACGATAAATATGTGTATTGGCGATTTATTGTAAACTCTACTGACTTGGTTGTCGTGCAGGAGTATAAACAGAAAACTTACTTACTTAAATCAGCCCAGTACTTCAACTGCTTAAATACGTCATGAACAATATTTCTGCCAATTTCAGTTGTATTACTTTGCTTGCAAAATTAAAGTAATCTCTACTAAACTGGACTCACGGATTGAACTTCATGAATTTAACAAACTTTTATGGTCTGATAGACCTTACTGGATTAACGTTTGGGCGACTGGACTGGTATAACTATAGACTTTCTTCTGGTGTTCCTTTTTGGACAATGACCAAACCAGTCTTCTTTATGAAGTTCTTGCTGTTCTTAACCGAACATATTCCTCTTATCCTCTACCACGTTCTTTTTTATTTTTATTTTGCTGGTGCCTGGGTACGGAATTGCTGGTGTCCACTGATCTCATTCTTTGCCAGCCGATGCGAGATTTACTTTATTTTCATTTTTATATTATTTTTTTAAATTTAATTTTAATATTTTAAATTTAATATTTAATTTGTTTTTGTTTATTTTATTATTTTTTTTTTATTATAGAATGCAAATTTTCCCACCAAAAATTACCGTCATGCTTGTTCGCAGGTAGTCTCAGACTTACAAGAAACACTATACTGCAAAAAACTCATATTAGGCCACCCAAAAGTGGCCCTAATGTGAATTTATCTCATATTAGACCAGAGAACCCGCACAGTTTATCTCATAAACCCAAAAGTCGCGGGTTCGAATCCCGCCTCGGGCTTGGATCAAAGTACTGAAAAAACCTTGGGAGGTGCATTATGGCCACAGAAGCCGATGCGCCAACAACTACCAAATAAAAAATAAAAATAAAAAATCTCATAAACTGTGCGTGTTCTCTGGTCGATTTGCCCGTTTAGTTGGATGAAAAACCCGAGTTTCTTGGGGCGGGGGACTTGCTACCCACGACTAAGACCGACTAGCTCAGCTACGGAGTAAAAAAAGCGCATAAAAATTCCTCGCGAACAATGAAAAGACATAGATAGTTCATGGTATTACTGTGATCGGCATCAAAATTACTATGATGGAAATTCATGCAAGGATAATTCTTCTCCCAAGAAATTTATGATCTAAGATCAACACATAAGTTAGGAACTAATAAGGCCTCCGTAGCCGAGTGGGCAGGAGCGGGAGTGCAGTAGAACACGCTCTTTGAGTACCGGGGTTCAAGCCGCTGAATACGGTCGATCTGCCAACCCGCACTGGACCAGCGTGGCAGATTATGGTCCATTTCCCTCAGCATGAATTGTTGAGGAGGCTTCCACCCTGCAGTGGGTTGATAATGGCTGCACTTTACTTTTTTTTATGTCAGTATACCAAAGGTAGTTCGTGATTCATGAGGATTTACTAATTTGGGAAGCAAATAAGTTAATATAATAATGCCAATTTATGGTGCTGCCTTGGTGCTTGAATAAGTGATGATCCGTAGTGCCACCCACCAAGATGAACACATGCACTGGATCTCTACTATTGGCCCTCGTGGGTAGCACAGTTGGTAGAATCACCATCCGAGTAGAAAAGACCTGCGTTCGAGTCCCGTCGATAACGAGAGGAATTTTTATGGGCCTTTTTCACAACATGGCTGAGTTAGTCGGTCTCAGGCGAGGGTAGCGTGTTTTTTTTTTTTTTTTCTCTTGGAAACGCGGGTTTTTCGTCCAGCAAAACAGAAAATCGATCACAGAACCATACGCAATTTACAGACAGTATACACGGAACAATATGGCCTTAGTCGCTAACGCTCCTAAAACCCAACAACAACTAACTTGACTTGCCGATCTTTATTTTGGAGGCGGTAGGTTGGGATCTTGGTGGTGTCCAAGCTCAGTTTTGAACTGAGCTTGGTCGCCCCCCTTCTGAATAATAAAGCTTAACAAGTAGTTTGTGACGTTATCATGTGGAAGCAATGACTTAATTCTTATCGTGTGGAGCCGATAAGGATTCCCTTATAAACATGTAACATATTCGTGAATTATTATAATGAAATATTTAAGTACTGTTTCGTTTAATGAAGAATATATTTCAATTTTTTATACCATTATAATTATCTTTTTTTTTCCATAAATACTTTTTAATTTTTTGAAAGGCACTATTGTAATAAACTTGTAAACTCCGTCCTTTTCTTTGCTAGTTTTTTCTTAACATGTATCTAATGTTATGTTTTTTCTTAACATGTACTTACAACATTAAAATTTCTTCACAAAAGAAGGAGTTGATGACAGAACCATAAAAAATTACAATAATGACATTTTTTAAGTAATCGCACACAAATTAAATATATTTATTGTGAGAGGAATTAGTCAATTTATTATGGTAATCATAGTTACGTTATCAAACATAACGCAATTGCAGGAGCCACACGGAACCTTATAATAGAGAATATTTCTTTGAACGTACTCAAGTAATGAAATAAACCATTACATGTTAATCATGATTTACTGAACGAAGTGAAACATCACTAATTTTATTTAAGTCTTAAAGGATTTTAATTTTCTTTTGTTTGGTTTTGAATGGCACCCGTCATTTCTCATCTTACAAAAAATATTAAGAAAACTATTTTTACAAGTCCATAGATTCTTTTGTCATAATTCCTAGAGCAGGAGTCAGCAACCTGCGGCTCTTTGAACATGTAACTTCGGCTCTTTAACTTTTAGCCCACATGACAAGAGCGGCGCGCAGCGGGCGTGGGCGACGACGTGAATGTAACATTAGTGTCAGTGTAAGCCGCAAACACTTCTCAGTTTAGTTTACCTGCGCATCGCGAGCATTAATAAATAATATTTATTAATGATTATTTATTATTTATTATTAAATAATCATTCATAAATAATATTTCAAAAAATATATATATTTTTTAATAAAACATCTTCTCACTATTCCATTTCTTAAAAAACTCTACCCCCCAGCTTGAGCTGAGATACAGCTCTTCGCATTTTTTTTTAATTAGATCAAAAATGGCTCTTCACTCAAAAAAGGTTGCCGACCCCTGTCCTACAGGAATGCTGATTACAAATGTTTTCTAATGAACTTCCTCACTGGATAAAATGTTAACTATAAGTTTCCATGCTACAAATTTATTATTTTTCATTTTGAAAAATGTGTGTTTTTGTTCTTCTCACAAATCAATTTTTGTATAATAATTAAATTAAAGTATATGATACAACTGAAACAGGCTGTTTATTAATTACTAGTACAGTATTTAGATTGGGCAATACTAGTAATTAAAAAGTAGCCAGTTTTTTAATTACTATTTGAGTCAGTTTATCCAAATGTGACAATACGATAAAAAAATACTATACAGTATTAAATTATTGTTTTTAGTTTAAGGATCTCTTGGGTTTTACTTTTAATTTTAAATTTATTATTCAGCAGCTTGAAATATAATCCAAATCCTTAAATTTTAGGATTTTGATTATATCAAAATCCTTTCGGATTATTTTTTTAACCACTTGCATTTCTTTTTAGCCATTCGAGTTTTAAAATTTGAAAGTAGATACTGTTTCTTCAAATTGGTGTTGGACTGAAGTTCATTATCAGTGGCAAATGCTTTGTTGGCTTTATCGTTAACTTATCCATTATTCAATAGCAGCAATATGTTATACAGCAATACCTCGCTTAGCACTGCTTTAAACAGCACGGGTTTCACTATAACACGGTTTTCAATTAAGTTTAAGTCGAAAATATATATACATATATGCTGCGTTGTCGTAGCCAAGTACTATACATATATATGCTGCGGTGCCAACTCTGTTGTCTACCATGAACATGTGGCAATAGCTCCCTTCAGGCAGTCAGCTGCAACATGCAACAGCGTTCAGTATTTTTAATTCCATTATGATGAGACGACATGATAGTTTTTCAAACTTTTCATTTCAAAATTTATTTTTTACCCCTTTAAATACGATCGAAAATATATCTGCATCTTGGCTAGAAATCACTGCCAACAATATGCGTTCTGTTTGTTTTGCCCCATTTGGTTTCACTGGTTTTGAATCGCAAGTTCAGATAATTTCCGAAGACATTGAAGGTCAGAAAAGACTTGGGATTCGAAACTTTGGGCACTGCCAATGTACGTGACTGCATTGATTCACATGCGACTTTGATGATGCAACTCTCCTTGAAATTGACGAACAAACTGCATATGCAGAAGAGGAAAACAATTCTGAAGTGGACAACACTGAAGTGTCACCAAAATAATTTTCAACAGAAGAACTGGAGAAAGTTTTTTGGGGGTTTGACATGACCTGCGAGGCAATTACGAATGGAGATCCGAAAGATGAACGTAGCATCAAGATACGGAAAATTTTACAAGATGGGATTCGATGCTACAGACTTGTACACCGAGAAAAAGAAGAGACGGCTTCACCAGACTTCATTATTGAAATACCTATATAAACAACCGCTTTTTTCTCATCTCTCATGATATTACCTTTTCTTAATAAAATTTTTGGAATTTTTTTTAAATTTCAAATCCTTTTAATTGGCTATCAAGTGCAAATTGTTTATAGATTTATTATAATTTGTTTATAGACTGTTTCTCTGGTACGCATTCAATTAAAACCCATTATAATTATACCTCAATCAGCACGATTTCACATAACACGGAATAGTTTCGGTACCAATTATCAGTGCTATTGCTGTACTTGAAATAGAGAAATTACATTTAAATTTTTCATTTAGTATCGAATGAATACTAAGAAGAATAAAGAACGGAAAAGAAATTTATCGCTACAAGTAAAATACAGTTCATTGTTTATCGAAAGTAATCTGTATTATCTATAGCATTACGAATAAATTATATTTTGTTTATGATCCTATGTTCCAGAACCTAATAACCATAAAATATAAGTTAAACACTTAAATAACTATGAGAGTTTACCACTTTAATAACTATGAGAGTTTACCACTTTAATAACTATGAGAGTTTACCACTTTAACAACTGTGACGAGATTTTTAACTTTAAAGCTTTGAAGTTAAAAAACGTCCACCTTTTTTCTTTCGTCGTAATCATAATTATTATTAGTGGTAAATGATTCAAGAAAACAAGCGCATAAAGAATTAGCCAAAAAAAAAAAAAAAAAAAAAAAACCTTCCCATATCACTTGTCCACCCATTCCAATAATTTGTATAGTTCTTTGAATTCATTCCAACTACCCACCTCCACAACACCTGATGGAAGTTTGTTCCAACAATCAACCACCAAATGGCAGAAGGCAAACCTCCTCACATCTATCCTGCAACCAGCCTTTCTCAATTTGAACTTATACCCCATCATGTGTGTAGTCTGAGCAAAAGGAAGGATGCCATCACCATTGATTTTACTCAATCCATTGAAGGCCTTAAAAAATTTCGATCAGATCACTTCGCAGGTACTTAGTTTCAAAACGAGGCAATTTGCAGAATTGATGCCTGTCTTCGTAAAACTATTCTTTGCACCTCTGCACCCAATTACCGCCATACCTAGGAACACAGCACTTTCTGGCCATTACTGCAAAAAACCCTTAAACCTATATGAATCTAAAAATCTGCAAGTGTACAATCAATGCGAAGGAATCACTAACTGAGGACCACTAAAGACAGACAATGATCGCCTCTTTATGATGACCCATCCACAATGTTTTTCTGCTTATTAGGCTTTATTATTCAGAGGGGTGCCTTCGCACCAGGGCTGTAGTGGAGAGAATACGCGGATATATTCCGTATATCCTCTGGATTTTTTTAGGTTTTGGATTTTGTTGTTTAGGTGTATACTTTTTGGTTTTTAAAAGACTTGAAAAACAAATATTATTAAATCATTTCCTGAAA
The DNA here is from genome assembly GCF_048544385.1 of Mastigoproctus giganteus. Lineage (NCBI taxonomy): Eukaryota > Metazoa > Arthropoda > Arachnida > Uropygi > Thelyphonidae > Mastigoproctus > Mastigoproctus giganteus. The sequence goes on from NC_143575.1 coordinate 128,272,284, forward strand.
ATTAAAAAATAAATTTATTAGAATTTGATTACCAAAATTCAGAATATGTTGAAAAATCGCTTGTTTTATTCTATGTGAACGAAGCGAATTCGATTAAGAAGCCTGATATGCACAGTATACTCTCTGCTTTTCGTAACATTCATAGAGTATACCTTCTGCTGATTTTACGACTACAGCACTGCAAGTTGGCACGCGGCTTAGCGACCTGCTTTCGAGTGATCCCCGTGTTGCCATACTCAACATTAATTTGAAACCCTTCTTGCTTGGTCCCCTGATCTTAGCGACGAGACCAAAAGTTTGGGCTTACTTTATTTTTGCATTGAAAAGTAATATTAATGTTTCATTACTGGTATTAGTTGACAGTATACGTCAGTACTTGCATTAGTTAACCATATATGTCAGTACTGGTATTAGCTGATGTCAATGCGAAACCAACGCCTGATCATATACTTTTTCAGAGCAAAAAAGTATATAGTCAAGCGTTGGTTTCTCATTTGTATCACTGCCACTTCATTAACGTGACGATCTCTGATTTCTAGACACACTCCACCGCCCTGAGTAGGATTTTTAGCATTAACATTAGTAGTGGTATATGATGCAAGAAAGCAAACAAACTTATAAAGCATTAGACAAAAAAAAAAAAAAAAAAAAAAACACTTCCCATTTCACATACCTATAACCTCCTAAAGTTTGTCTAGTTCTTCCTTGAATTTATGTAAGCTATCCACTTCCAAAACAACAGATCGAAGTATGCTACTGCAAACAACCACTCGCTAGCTAAAGACAAATTTCCGCACATGTATCATGCAACCATATTTCTTCAATTTGAATTTAAGCAACTCAATCTGAGCAACAGGAGAAATTCTATCAGCATCGAGCTTACTCAGACCATTAAAAACCTTAAACACCTCAATCACATCAACTTGCAGGTGCCTAGGCTCCAGACGCTGCAATTTGCAGACGTAAGTCTTTCTTGGTAACAGCAACCTTTTGTTCCACTCACCAATCTCGTTGCCCTCCTCTGTACTCGTCCCAGCAGCTCTACATGCTTCCTAAAATGAGGCCTCAAGACCTGCATGCAGTACTCAAGGTGTGGCCTGACCATTGCCTTATACAAGAGTCGTTCTCTACCAACTTCAGTTTGTTGCCACCAAAATGACGTTGTTCTAGGACTATTGCTTTCCAAATTTACACTCACTCGCCAAAATCTTAGTGTCTTTCATTCAATCCCCCCCTTAAAAATTTCTGTACATCATTGACAAGACACCATGAGCTACTCTTGCAGCCTGTCCGCACTGCTCAAAAAACTTCATATCTGACTGCACAATTGTCCCCAGGTCCATTTCATTCTATACTACCCTGAGTGTAGTACCACACAGTTGGTACATTACTTTGGAGTTACTGCTGTCCATATGCAGTACTTTACATTTATCAATGTTAAACTTCAGTTGCCACCTCTCAGCCATCTGCCCAACTTTTCTAGATCCTATTGCAGTAATGTACTATCATTACTGTCATTAACAACCCTGTCAACCTTTGTGTCATCTGCAAACTTGGATATTAATCCTGATATACATTATCAATATAATCATAAAAATAAACAATAATGGGCCCAACACCAAACCTTGAAGGACTCCACTAATTCAATTAGTCCACGAACAGTAGTTTCCATTGATTACCACACTCTGTCTTCCCTTCTCCCACTCAACTGTCCCTTTATCCATAGCAGCAACTTGACCTTAATGCCACACTGCTCCAATTTGTTCAGCAATCTTTTTTTTTGTGTGTGTGCAACAGTATCAAAACTTTCTTTAAATCCAAATATGTGATATAAAAATTATTTTTTGCATCCATTTCCTTTGTGACCACATCGTAGTATCCAATCAAATTGGACAGACAAGATTTCCCCTTAACAAACCCATGCTGTGTCTTAACTATAACTACAGTCTTGTCTATATGGTCTTGCATTATTTCTATAACCAGAGCTCCGTTAATTTCTCTGGAATAGAATTAAACTAACAGGTCTGTAATTACTCGTGTCACCCTTTGATCCTCCTTTGTGAATTAGATATACATTCGTGCATTTCAGTCCGGGGAGGATGTTCCCGAATCCAAGGATACTCATAATTTTGGTAAAAGAGTTTGTTACATCGTTTCCTGATTCCTTTAATATAATAGAATAGATCCCATCCACCCCAGGTGCCTTTCAACAACATTTTTTTTCGTTAAGGTGACTACAGTGATCTCACTCTAGTCACCTTAACGAAAGAAATATTCCTTTCCTTTCCTTTCCTTTCCACCTGATGGTAGTTACATCTTTAAGTAAATCTCACACAGAGGCGGATTTAACGGTGGGCGCACCGGGCGCGCGCCCTGGGCCCCGACTTCTGAAGGGCCCACGCAAAACCATAACAAATTAGTTGAACATATTAGTTCAAAACTTTGTGATTATTATTATGCTATTATTAATTATATTATACATATATTATATTCAAATTTTATTGGAAATAAAACATTAATAGTACATAATATTTTTTTATTTATTTAAAAAATTGGTTAACATGTATTTTTATTTTCCCTGTCTCTCTCTTTTTTTTAAGGGGCCCAATATTTTCTTCTGCGCCCGGGGCCTCAACCGACCTTAATCCGCTCCTGATTTCACATCAATACATTGTGATCACTACCACCTAGTGGTTCCTTTATCTTCAGATTCTTAATGACTCAATAATCACTGCTGATAATCACATCACTCTGGTTGCCTCTCTAACATGTTGCTGTACAAAACAGTCATCCAATAAATCCATAATAGTCTTGCTAGTGTGCGTGTGAGCTATCTAGAAGTTCCTCTCAATGTCTGCAAAGTTAAAATCTCCCATTATAAGACATTCTGATTTACTGGCTACCCCTTTTCTCTATACAGCTGTTAGTTGTACTAATATGAGTTATTAGGTCTATAACACACTCCTACTGCCATTTTTGCTTTCCCAGTGCTTATGTCACACCAAACTGACTGAACATTGCAATGGCCAACCATGACAAGTGGATGCACTGTCTTAGATTTAACGTGTTTCTTAATTAACAGCATAATCTCTCCTCCCTTCTTATTCTGTCTGTCCTTTTTTTACAGCCCCAGGGACTATTCTGGGGTGCTTACATTGCGAGATATCCGAGTGATATAACAAGTTGATTGTAAGTTGTGTTAATTTGCGTTCTTGTTTTTCTTGCTTTGTATAAGTTATAGTGCCAGAACCAGTTTAACTAGCCCTACTCCCTCGTAGTCTGGGACGGGCAGTCGGGGTGATTCCCCGGCTGGCTAGACGGGCTTAATTGATTGATTCTAGGATTTTGGGAAGATTGTGAAAAGCATTTCCGTGCCCTTGAAGTTTGTTCCTGAGACCACAACCCGTTTGACTTGGGTGTGGACGGTTTTAATTGGTTTTTGATAGATTTCAGAAATCTTTTAGTGATTCATTCAGAAGCTGTGAGCCAGGACTCTCGAGCTGTGTAAATATTATAAATAGTTGTTACTTCTTATTATTGAGATTTAATTTTTAATTGTAAATAGCTATTTTATTGTATACATGGCTAGTGTTGAAGAATTGGGTGAGGCAACATCTGAGGTCACAGATGACGAAAGGGAGGAAATAACGGGAGAAATCTTGTCACAAGTTCAGGAACTAACAGAGCTAGAGGTATTTTCTGGAAGGACCATTTTAAGGACTCCTCCAAGTCTTAGGTCCTCATCTCTCTCTCAAATCTTCAGCAGAATTCGCAAAGTCATAATGATACCAAGAAGAGGAAAACCAGAGCTGGTAATATGCTGAGAAGAAAAATCAAGATAGTACAAAGGAGACTGGTTCTTATAAGAAAAGAAGAACAGACGGAAGTAAAGAAAGATCTAAGTATGAAGGGTTCGAACACGTAAAAGAAATAAGGGGTAGGCTTAGGGCCTACTTATATGATGTGCACAGTAAAGTCCCTACTGCAGCCATGCGAATAATCTTAGATCTTTGGGATGTTCTTGAAACAAAGGCTATGGATGTCCATATGGAAAATTTGTTTCTAAAAGAAAAGTTGGAGGGAAAGAGGAAGGAAAAGAAAAATTATTCCCATGTGTTTCAAGAATCAGCAAAGGAGATCAAGAAACTAACAAGAGTTTTGTTGATTAAAGTAGCAAATGAGAGATTCAAGACAAGCGAGGATGTTAAACAAGAAGTCTTGAAGGAATTGAGACCATCCTTGAAAGATGTGAAGATTAAAAATATAAGAACAATTAGAGACTGCGGGATTCTGTTGGAGGCGGAGGGGGAGGATGACATTAAGAAAATTAGAGGTTGTTCAAGGATTCAGGAAGTGGGACGGAAGTATGTAATTCCAAAAGTTGTTCATCCTAGAATAGTTATATTTGATATTGAAAAGGACATCCAGAAGGAAGATTTTCTGGAACAGGTATGGATAAAGAATTGTAAAGATTATGGAGTATCTAAGAAAGAGTTTAATAAAAATGTTCAAATTGTCTCAATAAATAATGCTAAGAATGTTAATGTGTCCAATTGGATATTGGAGGTCAGATCGAGGCTCTGGAACGTAATAAAGCAGAAAGAAAAGATATATGCTAATTGGATGGCATACAGATATCAAGAAATATTCTCTGTGTGTCAGTGTTATAAATGCCTGGGATTTGGTAATGTCTCTAAATACTGCAAAAGAGAAGCTGTATGTGGACATGGTGCCCAGATGGGACATACATACATACAGAGATTGTGGAAAGAAGACTGAGAGACCAGTCTGTTGTAACTGTAAGAGCAGAAGCAGGAAGTGTGATCACACTGCTACTGATAAGGATTGCCCTGAGTGCAAAAGAGCTTTAGAGTTATATAAAAATAAAATAAGTTATGGCTGAAAAACTAAGTGTATTACAGCTTATGCACAACGAGCATTAAGAAATGGAAGGCTGTGGCTGCGCAAATACATTTAGAAATGGAAAAGAAGGGCATTGATGTGAGTCTACTGCAGGAACCCTACGAAGTAGGGGGCAACGTACAAGGTTATCCAAGGAATTATAGAATTTTGTCAGATATAAATAGTCCGAAAGTTGCGATAGTGGTGAGAAGACATGATCCGGTGGTTACTAAGATCACAAGCCTGTCAAATGAAAATATAATTTGTGTCGAAGTAATTGCCGTGATTGGCAGAGTATATTCGGTCTCACTTTACTGTCAGCACTCGGATGACATAAATTCGTATATAAATTACCGGGAGAAAATAACTGACGTACTACGAGATTGCCATATCGTTATTGCGATGGACTCTAATTCTAATTCTGTCCTGTGGGGTAGCGGGGAGTCTGATAATAGAGGAGAGATCCTTGAGGACTTCTTGTCTACCTCTGGTATGGTTGTTATCAATGTTCCAGGCCATATACCAACGTATAGCTCTGTACATGGGCAGTTCTATATTGATGTTACAGCATGTACTGTGTCTGTGCTGGATAAAGTACAGTACATGACTGGAAAGTCGTTGATCATTTGACTACAAGTGATCACAATGGCATTTTGTTTCAACTGAGTTGCACAGAGAGATTACGAGAAGTTAAAGAAACAGAAAGGTTTTCTGTTCGAACTGCTAATTGGGAGAGTTTCGATCTGACTTTCAACCAAATAGTGAATGAAATAAATTGGGATTTACTTAGTGTTAGAGACTATGTGTATAAATTTAAGGATGCAGTTATATACTGTAGAGCTTCGAACTTATTAATGAAAAAGATAAGATCAAGACCTATGATATGGTGGAATGCATAAATGTCTTAAAGCAGACTTCTTGAAGTCATATATGTCGGAAAAAAGGCTCAAGAGATCCTTGGAATACTGTTTTTAGGTTGATTACGGAGAAATATATTTTTAATTCCATAAATTTTACTGTAAATACTAGGAGTATGGACACTATAGACTGGAGTGAATCCATGGACACGATCCTGGATGAGTTGTTTCCTGATATAGGTATACAAGAACTAAGTCAAGAACAGAATGATATGATATGAGGCAATGCCAGGCATTGTTCCAATATACGTGAGCAAAATTTTACTATGGAGGAGGTCCATGATGCTGTTGCACAGGCAGTGGATGGCCGGTCGCCTGGTCCTGATCTAATAGAGGTTAAGATTATGAAGAGGGTGTTTAATATAAGACTTGAATTGTTAGTTAATATGTTGAATAAATGTTTAGAATTGCGTTTTCCTTCCCTGAAGTGTGGAGAGTGGCCGTTTTGAAATTGATAATGAAGCGTCCAGACAAGCTTCCGAGTGAACCAGGTTCATATTGTCCCATAACATTGTTATCTGTAATAGCAAAGACTTATGAACAACTGTATATCAGTCGACTTATGATTAAATATGATGAGAATCATATGTCCTCTAAAAACCAGTATGGTTATAAAAAAGGAAAGTCTACAGATGATGCTATTTATCAGATGATATCATATGTTCAGTGCTATGATGAGCGTTATGTCCTTGGAATCTTCGTTGATTTTGACGGCGCATTCGATATGCTTTGGTGGGAGGGAATCCTCTCTAGGATTAGAACTATTGGATGTTCAGACAACCTGTATCCAGTTTTTAAAGAATATTTCTCAAAACGTAAGATTGTGGTAAGAACTGGGTACACAGAAGTAAGAAGAGATGTAACACGAGGTTGTCCTCAGGGCTCGGTGATTGGTCCTCATGCCTGGGCGATTGTGTTAGATGACTTTTTGTGTAGGAATCACGTTGGTGTGAACGTGGTGGCATATGCTGATGACCTGCTAATTCTGGTTTATGGCAATGCAAGGTCCCAACTAGAAGTATGTGCTTCTCAGATCATGGAAGAACTAATAAGTGGTCCACTCTATATAAATTACAGATTTCGAAAACGAAAACCGTGCAGTTGCTGCCTAAAGGGTCGTTTAAGCATGAATAGGTGTCCGGTGGTAAGAGCATTTGATATGTCCATTCGATATGTAACTTCTGTTAAGTATCTTGGTGTGTGTGTGTAGGGGAGAGAATGGCACTTGTGGAATATATGAAGTATTTAAAAAATAAAGCACAGTTGCTTTATGCTAAGCTAAGAAGAATGATAAGAACGGATTGGGGGATAAAGGGAAGAGCTTTGAATCTTCTCTATGATTGCTTATTTGTCCCCATTATAACTTATTCTTCAGTGGCTTGGCTGCACAGGATAACAAATTCTGTCGTCAAGAAATACTTGCTCCAGGCGCAGAGGTTCGCTCTCCTATGCATGACACGTGCTTGCAGGATGGTGTCGACGGATGCTCTGCAGGTTTTGGCTGGTCGACTGCCAGCTGACTTGCAGACCGTTCTGTCAGCACTATTATACTGTACCAAGAACAATATAAGAAAAACAGTGGCCTCTTGTCCTGATTCATATAAGACATATACTAAGTGTGATCTTAAGGATGAAAAGGTAAGAATTAAAAGTGAATTAATGGTTGTATGGCAACAGAGATGGGATACGAGCGAGAAAGGCCGTGTTACCTATATGGATCTTCCCAAGGATATATTGAATGTGCGAGCAAATCCTTGGCAGCAATTTGGACTGCAGGCTACATTCCTAATTACAGGACACAGACTGGCAAAAAGATTATATGAGTTGAGACTTGCAGAAAGCGATTTATGTTCTTGTGGACAACAAGAAACTTGTGCACATATTATGTTGCATTGTAGTAGTTATGTTGACTTCAGGAATGAGTTGGAGGTGTGCATGGATGGACTTGAACAAGGAAATTTTGGATCATGTTGATGGATAGGGCTCTGTTTTGGTATTTTAATAATTTTGTGAGTTTGGTTTTTAAGTGGAGAGCAAGACAGGACTAGATAGTAGCACCCGCCTCCCCGTGGCTGGGGATGGTAACATAGTCCATTAGGATATGTGAGACAACGTTAGCAAAGACTATATTCTTCTTGGCTATAGCTAAGAGGAATAGTGCTCTTCTTTTTAGTTATGTTGTTTAAAAATTTTAAATAGTTTGATGTTTAATGTAATGTTTTAACACAGTCAAGAAATTTTCACTGAAGTAGTATTATCCACATATAAGCTTAAGCTTAGGAGGTGGACTTGCTGAAGGTGTATTGAATGAAAAATGTCCTTTTTTTACACATTGTACACCACGTATTCCAATTCTTCATTCCATATATTTGTGTGACACCACGTCTCGGATATCCCAACAATGGTTGCATTTGACCAGCACTTTAAATTCATCAAATTTATTTACTATACTCCTTGCTTTGTTGTACATGCAAGTATTAGTATTAGCAATGACCACATGGTGCAAGGAAGCCTATGGTTATGCTGCACCAGCCAAAAAAAAAACAAAAACAAAATAATAATAATAATAATAATAATAATAATAATAATAAAATGACAAAAAATAAAATAAAACAATAAGAATAAAAATTAAATAATAATAATAATAAAATAAAATAAAACAATAAGAATAAAAATTAAATAATAATAATAATAAAATAAAATAAAACAATAAGAATAAAAATTAAATAATAAAAATAATAATTAGAGAAAAACAAATAGACAACCTATGCGTTTCCCTCCTCTCGTAAGTTATGCGTTTTCCTCCTCTCGTAGGTAATTATCAAGCTGACCTTTGAATTTCCCCAAACTGTAAGCCTCTACCACTCATGTAGGCAACTTATTCCAATAATTTATAACTCGCTGGCTAAAATAAAACTTCCTGAAATTCAGTCTAAATATCTCCCCCTGTAACATTGAAAATATGGCCCCTTGTTCTAAAATCATTTATAATCGCGAAAATTTCGTCCTCATTCATTTTGCTTATGCCTCTTAACTTTTGCTTATGCCTTAAAAACTACAAGCAAGCCTCCTCTAATGTGCCTAGTGTCCAAGTTCTGCAACCCACATATCCGAAGTCTTTCCTCATATGGACGCCCTTCGGCCGATCTCACCACGCGAGTTATCAGTCTTTGAACGCTTTCAAGAAGCACAGTTTTTCTTTAGGCGTGGTTTCCATGCTCGAGCACAGTATTCCAAGTGTTGTCTAACGATAGCCTTATACTGTATAAGGGGATTATGACGTCCTTATCTCTATTCGCAATTGTTCGATAAATCATCGATAGGACACTATTGGCCTTCCTTGTAACCAGTATACATTGCACGGAGACCTTCATGTCTGACCGTATCGTAATACCCAAGTCCCTTTCCTTCACTACCGTCTTTAGTTCAACTCTGCCAAGTGTATGTTATTTTGAAGTTACTGTTCACCAGGTGCAATACCTTACACTGCTGGATTAAAGCATAGCTGCCATTTTTCTGACCATTCCTGAAGTCTATCTAGGTCACTCCAAAGAAGCTCTTCTTGGCGGTGATCGTTAACTATTCTACCAATTTTTACATCATCTGCAAATTTAGACATCACGTCCTCTGTCCCTTCATCGATGTCATTTATGAAAACCAAAAACAACAGTGGTCCCAATACTGATCCTTGGGGAACCCCAGTTCTTACGTCAACCCAATCTGAGGAATAACCATTTGTCACAACACTCTACCTCCCGCACTGAAGCCACTCAGCTATTCATCGAAGAATTTTTCCTGTGATTCCAACCTATTACAGCTAATAAAGTAACCATTCATGTGAGACTGAATCAAATGCTTTGCTGAAATCCAAATAAACAATGTCGAAATTATTTCCTAAATCCAGCTCTTGAGTGACCCTGTCAAAATAGCTAACCAGTTTAGTTAAACATGATTTTCCCTTTACAAAACCATGCTGAATATCCTTTAGAATTCCATTTCTATCTAAATGATCCTGAATTCCACCCTTGATCATTGTCTCCATGATTTTCCCTAATACTGAAGTTAGACTAACCGACTGGTAATTTCCCACTTCACTCTTAGAACCGCCCTTATGTATTGGAGATACATTGGCACTTTTCCAATCCAACGGAATCACTCTCGAGTCCAGTGATACTCTCATAATTAGCCTCAATGGTTCAATGCACTCACCTGTCGCCTCCCTTAAGATTATAGGGTATATGCCATCAACCCCAGGAGCCTTACCGGCCTGTAGGCTCGAAAGTTTTTTCATTAAATGAACATGTGAAATTTCAACATCATTACTTACATATTTTTCAACTTCACTCCCATAATTTCTCATTGACGTAAAGGTGTTTTATTCTGTAAATATCGATGCAAAGTAACTGTTGAGTCCATCTGCAACTTTAACTGGGGTATCTAATACTTTCCCACGTCCATTATATAAGGGTGCGATCTGGTTGTCCTTCTCTTCTTTGCATTATACAGTATATATGCACCTGTTCTTACTCTTAGTTCCTCTACTACATGATATGTATTTACTTGTTCCCTGATGACTCCCATCAGTCCTTGAAATCCCTGGCACCTTGCTTTCCATGCTGCTGCTGCTCGTTTCAATGGAAGTACAGTAGTGCAAAAATCACGTTCCCCTCTGCCTGCGGCTATTGTTAATCTATTAGTCCGTATCTTCGCAAGCTAGCAGTTTTCGAACCCACCTAATACTGCCTCAATAGTATCAGCAAATATTCTTCACCCTTTCTGTTTAAGTATATCCCAAGCCTGTAGAAGCAGTCTCTTCTGTTATCAAGCACAGACCACGGTGAGATAAATTCTACTCCATGAGCCTTGCACAGTCTCTCCAGAGCCGAATTGATTGGCAAAGCTCTCATCATATAATCCTATCATGTCTGGGCAGAAGTGCATACACTTTATAATTCAACCCTAACTCGCTAATTTTTTCAACATTGACCTGTACTTGTTAAGCAAGTCTGCAGATCTTCTACTCTTAATGTCATAGTCCCAACGGGTAAAACAATATCACCTTTTGTGATATTGTTTTTCCTGTAAAAGATGATAAAAAAATGATATCTGCCTTAAAAGATGATATCTGTTCTACAACCTCATCAACATTTTTCGCTGGCAGACATACCCTAGTCCTATTTCACCTATTCTTTTTGCACAATATATTTCCCATTCCTCTGGCAATAGATCCATCGACAATAACTAGCTTCTCTGGGACCAGCGCATACTGCCTTGGTGGGAGGGGTTGCCGCTCTGTTGCCTGATGATCAAGATATGGGCAGCTGAGAGCTTGATGGGCCCGCAATTTATATCCTTCGAGGGAATCCACCCTGTTCTTCAAGCTCTAATATCCTCCAACGAATATACTTTAGTGGTCATTTTGTTATAAATTTTTGTAGTTACTGTATTTCCTTTTCGCAGTTAAAAACTGAATATCACTGCACACTGTTCTGTTTTGGACGCACTATCTGTTTGAAAAACTGCACCACGCTCGCGCGTGCACACACACACACACACACACACACACAACTACAATAAAGAGAAAAGCATGAAGCTGGTCGTGTTGATAGCATTTCGACGTGTCGATTTTAACGTACTCGGTCAATTTCCCCACCCTGTTGAGAATCTTTAATCACTGAACCTGTTTTTGTTTTACATCTCCTGTAGATATATATTCTTTGATGCACTTATGTAGCCTGTGTTTAATTTCTGTTTTTCAATTATTATCATTTCAGATTGCAGTAAAGTAATTACGTCACCCTCTCAAGTGGAAACTATGCTGGAGCAAGCTCAAACAGCCATGGAGCAATATATGGCAAGATCACGAGCACAAATTCCTGGCACTTTTGGTAGGACGCTCTTGGTGTTACCTTCACTTCGAAGCATTTCTGCTGTAGTTGTTGAGGAAATGTTTTTCAGGAATACGACTACAGGCATACCTGTGTCTCGTCTTTTGGGAAATCTGTAGTGTTTCGCTTATGAAAAAAAGAACGAATGCATGCTATGTCTCACCTTTCAAATTTCTTAGCGTTTCGAAGCTGGCTGTACAGGTTGTTTTGCTGTGACCATAATGATAAATCTCATTCGTGTAATCGATGGAATATATAAAGGTTTAGAAATAATTTGAAGAAATTTATTTCATTATAGAAATACATTCTACATATGCCTCTTCCACTAACAGATGATTCAGAGCAGTTGTTGAGGAAACCGCTGACGCTTTTCGGGCAGAATTGTATCGAAGAAATTGGGGCTCCAGTGGGGTATTAGAAACTGTAGTGTTCACAGTAATGACCACAATTTCTGCTTTAGATATCTACTTCCTGGATTGGACTTCTACTCATTTTGAATCTTCATAGTGGACCTACAAATGTCAATTGGATTTTTGGAGATCATCACAACCTTATGTTGGATTTTATAGTGTCAGATACCTTCATGGTATAGCATTGTGATATGGACATTACATTAAGAACAAATTGATCCTCTACAAGGGTCAATTTGTTCTCAATTTAATGTCCATGTCACAATGCTATACCATACTGAGATAATTGTACATCAATATCGTTCAGTGGTACAGCACTGTAAATAGATTGCGGTATTTCCGGGAAAGCTCGCTGGGACCGCATAGTACAATAAATAAATAAAACCTGAGTGGTTAACATCCCATGTCTGTTCTGTGTGTGTGTGTGTGTGTCTCTCTCTCCTAATCACTTCATTAAATTTATGCTTTCATCAATGAAAGCGTAAATTCAATACAGGACTTCATAATAGATAACAGACGTGCACGTTTTGAGCCTCTCTCTCTCTCTCTCTCTCTTAGTTCAATCCAGACAAAGATTGGCTAACGTTTCATGCATCAGTCAACTCATCAACAGACGTACATCGATTGTCCATCATCAAAGCATCCACTTCAAAAACTACTAGTTATAATAATGTCCTATAGCTGGTATGGCTTCTCATTGCCTTTCAAGGTGGAATTCCTCCTTGAATTGTTTTGTTGTTGTCTAGACAAAGAATGTAAATAAAATTTGCATTCAACGGAAATAAATATTTCCATTCTGTATAACTCAGCAGTGCAAACTTTTGTTCAGGAAGCAATCACTAATTTCAACCACTGACCGATAAAAGGAAATGCTGTACACATAAACGAGATTTCAGATAAAAATTACCGCCGAAATATGGTGACGGACATGATTGCTTGTAAACCCTTCTCATAATGGATTCGAAACTTACGAGGTTAAAAAGTAATAACTAGTAAAATTTTGGCACATTTAGCCTAGCAGTTCGCAGCTAGCTTATTGCGAATCACTGCCAAATACACAAAAATAACGTAATCTCTAAATATGAGGGAATTTTATGTTAAAATTTTGTTGGAAAACCTCATAATCCACTAGACGTCCAAATTGTTATTTTAATAAATGATTGTTGGTTTTTTCTGTTCTATGCAACAAAAATGCATACAAAATAACTCAAAAAGAGAGGTTCTTAAGAGTTCATAGGGTAAACTTCCAACTATAATCAGAACGGTACCATTCTTCCAGCGTCGACCATGTCTATATTCCGCTCTAATGTAGCACATCATCCTCTTTTCAAGCCATTTTTAACTGTCATTCGGTATCTGGCTCATCCTCTTCCAACTGCAATAAGATCCTCCTTCTTCTGAATAGTTGGACCGCAAAATTTGGAAGTGCGTAAAAATAGTTTTGTACTAACTAACAGTTAATAAATAAATTTTCTGTTTATACTCCGGGACGACCAAACGGTCAGAGGAGTTCACAAGATAGACAGAATACAAGAAACAGCACCGTATTCAGTAGTCACGGGTTGAACCCCGGTCACTCAAGGCACGTGTACTTATGCACCCGCGCGCCTGACCACTAGGCTACGGCAGCTTGTTCACATTCAGAAGTAAGGGAGGGAAAATTAGGAGCTTCTTCGATTAATTGTGTTCTAAAATCACAGTACTCAACACATTCATAGAAAAGTTGGTACCAGTCTTCAAGGAATCCACAAGTACAGAGTACTATTAGTGATTACAAATTCCCTTAACTTTGCAAAAAAAGATCCATGTCCAGTCAAAAGGTAAGTTGAATGCAGTTGGAATTAAACCAAGTTCCCCACTGTTTACCCTTAGCATTTACCATTGGGAAAAAAAAAAAAAAATTCTTTACCGCTCCTTTCACACAATTGTTCTAGCGTTCTTCCCACCGTTTTACTAATTCTGTCCATAGACGCTTCCTTTCCTCTTTGAAACTCGCATTACAATCTATTTCAAGTGATAAACAGTTATATGGCAGCACCTCTCTTAGATGATAACTCATTGATAGAAACACCAACTGTAAATCCAGTGATAGACGACCTATCAAAACTTGTAATACACCTGTAGGCACAGTTCGACAGGCCATACACATCTTCGATAGAATAGATCGCTGAATTGAAAAGAATATTTCGCACATTAATTTCTGCAAAGTGGAGCTCAACCAGATACGTGGTGCATATCCCACAATTGGCAGGAAAACGTAGTCATGAAATACACCGATGAACCCAAACGTCATGACCAGCCAGTCGTTATGCAAATCGAAGCAACTGCAGGTGAACCACGGAACGTGCGCGAGTCGGGACACGGTATAAAAAACACCTGATATTGAGCTCCGTTAATCAGTGTTACTCTTGTTCTTCAGATTGGAAAGACAGCAACTTAAGTGAGTTTGACAAAGGCCAAATTGTAATGGCCAAACGACTGGATCAGAGCATATCCGAAACGGCACGGCTGATGGGATGCTCACGGTCAGCAGCCGTGAGCATCCCATCAGCCGTGCCGATGGGATGCTCACGAAGACTCGCCCATAATTAGTGCCTCCCGAAAGTGGTCCGAGAAGGGGGAACACACGAACCGCCAGCGATGTGTTGGACGACCACTGCTTATCGATGCTCGAGGTAAGCGAAGGCTCTCTCCCGGATGGTACGTGCCAACAGAAGGGCGACTGTGGCACAACTCGCCCATAATTGGAATACTGGTGATGGGAGTAATGTGTCACAACGCACAGTATATCGAAAACTGCTGAAAATGGGGCTGCGTAGCCGCAAGCCACTCCAACCGCTCATGCTAACCACGGTTCACTGGCGACAGCGCCTACAATGGTCACGCGAGCATCGAAACTGGAACTTGAGTGATTGGAAGAAGGTCGTCTGGTCCGATGAATCACGTTGCTTGCACCATGTGGACAGTCTGCGCGTGTAGCACAGTGGTATCGTCACCGTCCTTACCACACCAGGTGGAAAAGGCCCGGGTTCGAATCCCGTCGTTGACGCGAGAAACTTTAATGCGCTTTTTTAATGCTTGGATCCAGCTCTTGACTGGGGGGTGATCCAAAACAGTGTAATTTTGGGCAAAGACTGTGCTCCAACAATTTCCAAAGATTCCATGTAGATATAACGAAGAGAACATGACTTTTGTGTTCCCACCCCCTCTCTCTTCCATAAACATTCTATGATGGAAGACGAACTCCACAAATACTGCTCCTACGGAAAAACAAATATCATCTTCGTGCTCACCGCCCCTGAAAACCCCCAGGAGAAAGTTGTTCCGGTCTTCTAGGGGTGTTTTTGTGAATAGTTGTTCCCCCACCACCTGTTTGTGGGGGACATCCAAAATCTTCTTTAGTGCAGAGAAATTCACCAAATTGGGCTACGAACTTGAAGCGGGTGTCTTCCTGCACCAAAAATCCAGTCCTACTGAATCATCATCCTACCGACTCGGAAATCCGGACCTACTTCGATTATCCGAAATTATTCCAACGTGGAGGGAAAAACCAATAAAACCCAAACCGTGTTCCAGCATACCAACAAGGATGACATTGCAGTTATCGAGCATGATGAAGGGCCGGTGGATCCCTGCGCCGGAGCCCCTCCGCTAATAGGAAAACCCACTCACAAACCGACACAAGAGAATCACAAGAGATTCATGCCTCCCAATGGGATTCTACCGAAGAGAAACAAGAGGAACCACCACTGGATCCAACCTTGCCCAAGGGCAGCGTCCTTAAACAGAAACTAATCCTGCGAACCGCCCTTGAAAACTTATTCAAGATGCAGACCAACAGAGTGATTACAGGACTAATAGCTGAAAGAGTTTCCCTATGGACCAAACTAGAAACAATTTTGGACCAAACGCACCTGGAAAGGTGTAAGGTGTAAGGTATATTGTTGTCTTGTGGCACCAGCGGTTTCTCCCATCTTCGCGTTGCTTTCTTTGTGGTACCAGTTTGCTGGGAATGCCAGAGGTTTAAAAGTGTGTGGGTATTGTACCTGTTTAATGTTGTGTACCGTTGTTCATCTGGTCATTTAGCCGCTGCACCCCTGCTGGAGCCCAGCGTTGCCCCACCTTCCCCCGTGGAGGCAGACCAGGAACCCAGTTGACTTAAGTTACTCTGGCAGGTCCTGCCGCGTAATTTCCTGAGATTTCAGCTGCTATGACCTAAGAAAAAAAAAACGCACCTGGAAAATGAAAAAAAAATAACTGTCAGGCTTGATGCCTACCTTGAAAGTGGGGCGAACAAAGTGAAACAGTGCGCCCCCACTTTTGCTGAAGCGCTGAGGGCACAGCAACCTACCAACCAAACAGCAACTAAGGAATCTACCACTAACCACAAAACCCTCATGCCAACCCCACACCTAGTCATGGTAAGACCGAACTCCTAAGTTGAAACTCACACCACCGAAGAAATAAAGAGCTTAGTAGTAAACAACCTTACCGAAGACTTAAGAGTGGCAAAAATCAAATCGGTCCGCAAAACCCGAAATGTGGGTGTTATCACTGAAACCCTGGACAAAGGCAGATGCAAACCTGATACTAAACAATCAAAGAATCCACACACTTGGATTATAGGCCCACCGAAAAGAAAGGGACCTAGTGTAATTATATAAGACTTCGATAAGGACATAACCCCGACTGAGATCCAAACAGAGCTGTACATAAGAAACCTACAGCAGGACCATCCAGGGAAGGAACCATCAACCATCGTTACTCCGAGATTTCAGACTAAAGCTACAGCAGGAAACGCCACCAACTGGGTGGTAGAGCTCTCGCGGCCTGGAAGGCTATATGCCACCAAAACAGACTCTTTATCAACTGGGGCAGCCACCGCTTCAGGGAGTATGTGCCCGTCCCAAAATTCTTCTGATGTTGTAAATTCGGGCATACTACCCACACCTGCGTTCAGACTCAGCCCACCTGCGGCCATTGTAAAGAGCGGTGACACGAGTTTAAAAACTGTCCAAATAAGGACAAAGACTCTATCTGTGCTAATTGCAAGTCGGTAAAAATGGATTGCAAACAGTCGATAAGGGATCCCAACTGCCCCTCATACATCAAAGGCAAGAACATGCACCAAACTAGAACTGATTATGGCGACTACAACTAAGAAATTCAACACCACAGAGATGAAAATATTCCAGCATAATGCACGGAGGGCCAGAGCCATAGCAGACCAGCTACGCCTTAAGGCCGACCAAGAGAGCGCTGATATCCTGCAATTTACAGTGCACATTCCAAACAAGTGAGGGGCTACCCACTTGTATATAAATTAATCCAATTTGATGAGGACACTCCCTGGGCCGTGGTCCTGGTCCGAAACTCGGACATCACGGCAACGAAGATCGCACAGCTGTGCACACCCTGGGTAGCCTGCGCCCATGTCATCACACCAATAGGAGCCTTCTACGCCATATCCCTCTACTCTAGACCGGGACAGGATATCACAACTGCCATAAATTACTTGCGACAGCTACTTGACGTCCTACCAAACCAGCGGATCATTGTGGGGGCAGACGTGAACTGTGTCAGTTCACGTCTGCCCCCACAATGATCCGCTGTGAAATGTGTCAGTTGCCCGCATGGCACACCAAAACGGAGGGCAGAAGAGCAACGCACAATGGTCAGCTACTTGACCATTGTGTTAATAAATGCGCACATCGACGGATGGACAGCCGAAAACTCCTGGACAACATCCGATCACCGGGTGACCACCTACCGAATCTCAAGAATGCTAACCAGAACCTCAATCACCAGATATCTCACCAACAGATTTGCAATCCACAAAGTGTACTGGAATCAGTTTGCAGTTCACCTAGCCACAGCTATCAAAGCTAGACAACACCAAATAGAGAAGGAAACTGATCCAGATATCCTGCAAAGAACAATGACTAACATAACCACAGAGTCCAGCAGTGCAACCATAAAGAAGAAGAGACCCTCCCCAGGAATGGTCCCATGGTGGACCCGGGAGCTGCAGATCCTTAGGAGGGAGGTCGCAAATAAAAGGAAACAATTCCAAAGAGCCCGGAGGTCTTGGCCGCAGACTGATGTGGAGGCCTTAAGACAACGCTATAGGGAGGCAAGAAATTTATACACAGACAAAATCCAAAAGAGTAAAAGAAAATCCTGGGAGCTGTTTGTCTCCACAGCTAGAAACGTGGATCCTTGGGGGGTTATATACAAAGTAACCATGAACAAACTCCCCAGGGGAGAAGTCCTCACGACGACTCGAACTCCACAAGGCTCTCTAACAACAACGTGGGAGGAATCAGTCAGAACCTCCTAAACGCAATACTGAAGGAACCAGCACAGCCCTCCAGTGAACAACAACAACTCAAGCTGTGAAAAGAAAACGAAGAATACCTCATGGAACAGAGGGAACAACTATTTACAATGGAGGAACTCCAAAAAGCGGCTGCCCAGATCAGGCTCAAAAGATGCCCCAGTGAGATATGCTTGAACCTGTAATTATAAAGGTGGCTGACCTAGCAGCCCAACTTCTCTTAAGGTTGTACAATTTCTTCCTGGGGGCTGGCTACTTTCCTATGGAGTGGAGAACAGCAAATGTCAAATTAATTCTCAAAGCCCCAAGCAAAAATCCGGCACTCCCGAAATCATATCGACCCATAGCGCACCTAGCAGTTTTAAGTAAGCTATATACGGCTCCTTCATAGACGGATACAACACTACTACTTCACTGCCAACCTTGAAGCAAAAAACGAATCCGGATTCAAGCCGGGTCACTCGACTGTCCATGCGATGAGAAACCTAGTGATATCAGTGAATGATTGCAAACAGAAGTACTTTCTCGCTATTGCAGTGGATTTTGCTGGGGCGTTCAACTCACTTCTGTGGCCGAGCATCCTGGGCAGACTCAGAATGGCACAGGTCCCAAGCAACCTTTATAATACTATCAAAAGCTACCTCTCACACCGAAAAATAGAAGTGAAAGTACCAAACCAATAGATCAGTAGGAACATCCACAGGGGATGCCCCCAGGGTTCCGTGTTCGGACCACTGCTGTGGAATATAGTATTTGATGATTTTCTGAACACTGGCCTTGGGGAGGCGGTAACCCAAGCATTTTCGGATGATTTAATTCTCACCATGACGACAGATAATAGGGCACAACTTGAATTCGAGCAAATCAAGCTCTGTATACTCTACAGCGGTGGGCTACGGAGAACGTTCTACAGATCTCACTTGCCAAAACGACTTCCATCTTGCTTAAGGGAAAATTGGATATAAGGAGGCCACCGCAAATTAAAATAAATCGCGCTACAATCAAATTCGCCCAACAAATTAAATACTTCGTGATCATTTTTGACAGCAAGCTCACATTCAACCCCGCATCTCAGGCAACTCAGGACCAAGTCAAGGAACTACTCTGGCCTGATTGCGTGAGTCTCACGCAGGGACTGGGGGCTGAGTAAAAAAACCATGTCGCTGTACTACAATACCACTTTTCTCCCGGCGATCACATACAGTGCACCAATATGGTACATAGAACCAGACTGACGACCAACAAAAGAATACTGGACTCGACACAATGAACAATATTGCACAAACCACTCGAGCCTGCAATACTGTGAGCACCGAGGCGCTCCAGGTTCTTACTGGATCCTTACCACTAGATCTCGAAGTGGTCAGATGCGGACTAGCATACTACGTGTCAAAAGAAATCTCTGTGAACAACTCGGGCTTTACGACTGAAGCCACAAACAATATAAAAATGGAAAAAGCTCAGCTCTTAACACACTTAAACCAGGAATGGCAAAACAGGTGGAAGACTCAACCAAAGGGGAGGTGACACGACGCTTCATACCTGATGTAGACAGGGTTATATCAGGTATGAAGCGTCGAAACTACCTGTATGATTCCACCCAGGCCCATATGCCACCTACTTATTGACGGGTCATGGCCCTTTCAATAAGAAACTAACATCCCTAGGCCTCCTCCAAGACCCCAACTGTTCCTGTGGCGAACCGGAAAGCTGGACCCACCTCATGCACGAATGTACAAACTACGAGGACCCACGTGGAAACCTAATAACAAGATTGACCCACCTGCCGGGTTCTGCGATCAGGAACTAAGGGCACAGTATGCCTTGTAGCAGACATTAAACTTCGACAACAATCGGACTTTGAGAAAATACACCAGCACTGAAACCCAAATTGTCTGATCCAACCAACCTACTTGAATTGGACGCACACCACAGAAACAATGGGTTCACTTGATGGAAAAGGTAGTGGACCTCCCTCCCTGATGACGGAAACAGGATCAATGGACCAGACCCCTCCGGAATGCAAAAGAGACACTCTACCCTGGTCGAGTATATAACCCATAAACGTGACTGACCGCAACCTACCTGGATGGACACATGGTCCATGAATGATATGGGGCACTGGTTCTGACTGCTTTGTTTGACCCTTATCTTTTCCCCACCTTGAACAGCAGATTTGCTGCCAGTGCGCCAATTGGCAACTGAGCTGGGCACTCTTTCCTGGCTTTCTTTCCACTCCAATTCCCTGGCAGGGGGGAGGTGACTATCCACTTGTCTCCTCCCCCTCCTCACCACCCTCATTTTCCCCCTCTAGTGGGGCTTGGGCATGCCTCACTGACACCTATTGGGGTTGCCTTCTCTATTTACCCCATATTTCTGTCTTTCACTCCAGTCTTTAGTCTCCCTCCCCTACTCTATCTGTAAACAAGCGATTGCCCTACATGTCCAAATTTAATCATGTACAAATTACTGTTTGCCAATAGTTTCGGCCTTTCAAATTCTAGCGCTATTACCTCTCCCTCACCACGCGAAAGATCAAAAAAAAAAATTTTTTTTTTTAGGTCCCAGCCACCGAAATCTCAGGAAATTAGGTGTTCTGATGCAGACAGGGTTTTCTACATCAGGACCTGCCAGAGTAAATAATTATAATGCTGGTATACCTGGCCTGCCTCCACGGGCTGAATGCGGCGACGTTGGGCCTCAGCAGGGGTCCAGCGGATAAATGGCCAGAAGAACAACGGTACATAACACCATACGTATAAAATATCCATACACTTTTAAATCTCTGACCTTTCCAGTGAATTGGCACACCTACAAGTGTAAAGTGTAAAGAGTATTCTTGTCTAACGGCACCAGGGGTTTCCCCCATCTCCGCGTATTATACATTGTCATGTGAAACAGAAACTGTTGAGTCCAGAGATTTAAAATTGTATGGATATTGTACATGTGCATTATCGTGTTCATCTGGTCATTTAGCCGCTGGACCCCTACTGAGGCCAAACGTTGCCCATACTTGGCCCAGTGGAGGCAGACCGGGTACGCCAGTATTACAGTTATTTACTCTGGCAGGCCCTGCCACCTAATTTCCTGAGATTTCAGTGGCTAGGGCCTATGTTAAAAAAAAAAAAAAAAAAAAATGGGTTGGACGCCAGAGGTTTAGATAAGGCCGAGATAGGTTTTAAATGAAGGTTATGTTAATTTTTCACATTAAAGTTTAGCAGTCTGCAGTTGGGACAATCACGGTCGGTAAAAGTAGAGTTGGGGAGACTGAAGATTGGGGGAAACAGGTAGAAGTATTGGAACGAAAGAAAAGGCGATCCCAGGAGTGTCAGTGGAGCAAGCCTACCAGGGGAAGAAGGGGAGGCAGGGGAGGGGATGAGACAGAAGACCATCTCTTCCCCCTCCCTGCCTAGGGATGGGGTTTTAAAAGTGAACTAGGCAAGGTGCCCAGTTCAGAACGCCAGGCGGCGTGCTGCAGCAGAGCTGCTGTGATCATGACCAGTCGCTACGTCGCACATGGGAGAAAGAGTCCCGTCCAGAGAGTTCATTGTCTAGTAGAATCTGCATAGATGCAATGAAAGCAATGCGGAGATGGGGGAAACTCCTGGTGCCGCTTGACACAAAATACACTCTACACTCTACCTAACCATCAGTCTGCACGGGTTGCACAGTGGTATCGTCACTGTTCTTCCCACACCTGGTGGAAAAGGCCCGGGTTCGAATCCCGTCGATGACGCGAGGAACTTTAATGGGCTTTTTTCACTCTGTGGCTGAGTTAGTCGGTCTCAGGCTTAGATAGAAAAGTTTTTTTTCCCCAGAAGCTGGAGTTTTTCGTCCAGCAAACAGACAAATCGACCATAGAATACACGCAATTAACAGACATAAGACACAACACAGCAGATGAATTTAATTATTCGGGTGGCCTAAATATAATAGTTTGGTTACCTAAACATCACTGTGGACACCCTGGAGCGTATAATAAATGCAGCCACTAACAGCAATAGCAAATACTTCCTGATTATTTCCATCGACTTCTCCAGGGCATTTGACTCACTCTGGTAGCCAAGTGTCCTCAGCAGACTCCAGGAGGCAAACATTCCCAGCAACTTATACCATTGCATCCAAACCTATCTCTCGGACCGAAGGATCTCGGTATATACATCCTACATCCAACTCACCCGAGCAGTCTTCCAGGAATACCCACAGGGATCAGTGCTAGGTCCTCTCCTCTGGAACCTGGTGTTGGATGACTTTCTCAGCCAGGATCTAAGTGGGGCAGACGCACAAGCCTTCGCAGATGACTGGGTTCTGATGATAGAGGGGGACAGCCGTGCATAACTGGAGGCCACTGCCAACCTAGCCTCCAGTTATGCACGGCTGCACAGACAACGGAACTAACCATGAACGTGACCTCTCCCCAAGGATGGCCCAACAATGGAAACGGACAAATCATGACTAGGACTCAACTGGACTGGAGAATATTAGTAGTGAACTGACCTGTGCAATGTTAGTAGTGAATTGAACTGTAACAGCCGGTGGTCACCTTGTTACTGACAGAACTCAGAGAAGGCCACTTGACACCGAATGCTGCCCTGATCAGCTTTCAGCCTCGCTGCACACACACGCCATATTGGCAATCTGTGCCAGCTCCCTTGTCTGGTCCTTTCTACTCCCACCCTCACGGGGGGGAAACGGCGCTGCCATCTCCTCCTCTTCTCGCCACCCCCTTTCCTTCCTTCTGGCAGGGCATGGGCATATCCCGCTGACATTCACTTGAGGTCTTCTTCCCTATTGACCTCATTCGTTTGCCTTTTATCCCCCTGTCTCCTCCTCCTCCTTTTATCTTAAAGCAAGTGTATGCCCTACATACCTAAATTTAAATATGTCCAAATTAAATTTCGCCCACAATCTTGGCCTTTCCTATTTAAGCGACATCACCCTATGCAATTGATGTTAAAACAACTTTTTTTTTTTTTTTTTTTTAGGTCCTAGCCACTGAAATCTCAGGAAATTAGGTGGCAGGACAACTGCTAGAGTAAACTTAAACTGCTAGGTACCTGGTCTGCCTGTACGGGGCGAAAGTGGGGCAACGTTGGGCCTCGGTAGGGTTCCAGCGACTAAATGGCCAGAAGAACAACGGTACACTACACCACACATTTCAAGATCCATACACTTTTAAATCTCTGGCCTTTTCGGTGAACTGGCACACCCACAATGAAAGCAACACAGAGATGGGGGAAACCCCTGGTGCTGTTACACACTGAAAACACTTTACACCTAAATATCACGGCCTGGCACAGCATGACCCCGGATAGGAGAGCCATGAGAAATGGCCAGATCCTGGCAGATCACTTGGCAAACACTACACTTGAATCCTCAACCTGCCACACCAACTGCCAACTTTCTGTAACACTCTATGGGAGGCCACAATAGATGTATCGCTCGCAACTGCGAACGTCGCTCGATACATTAAACACTGGACGGTCCAAGACTCTTGAACCACGTCCGACCACAGAGTGATTATGTACCAGATACAGAACCAATTTAGTAGAACCCGATGATAAAAACATCACTAAACCGCTTCGCAGTTAATCAGGCAAATTGGGAAACTTTCAAGGAAAAACTCGCTGCTGAGGTTTGGGAGCACTCCCAGACTGCGAGCCGACCCAGAGAGGCAAATGACCTGCAAAGAAAAGTAACTGAAATCATCACAAGGGTTAGTGAACAGGCAATGAAAAGGAAAACCCCAAAGCCAGGCACCATGCCCTGGTGTATTAGCTATAATGCTAATACAGAATATCTTAATTTAATTATCACGATTTTTTTTAATAATTCAATAATTAATTATTAAATTCCCAGTAGGCTAAATTCCCGACTAGGGCTGATCATGTCCTTGATCTAGGGATTTCTAATATTCAGTTGGTCATAGAGGATAGTAACAGCAGCATTCCCTCTGATCATAAAGACGTTAAATTTAATATAATGGCTGGCACCATTACAGATAATAATCAGAATAATAAAGCGAATTCGACATGTTTTTTAGCCAAGCTGGACTTCAGACAGTTGGAATTTTCTATACATGTATTCCCATAGATGAGGTAACCACTCAGTTTATTACAGAGGTATAAACCTTTTAAATAAAATTGTTTTTTTTTTTTTTTTGATTTGGTAGTTGTTGGCGCATCGGCTTCTGTGGCCATATTACACCTCCCAAGGAAGGTTTTTGCAGTACTTTGATCCAAGCCCGAGGCGGGAATCGAACCCGCGACCTTTGGGTTGCCGGGCAGGTACTTTACCCACTCGGCTAGCCCGGTCGGCTAATAAAATTGTACCGATAAAAAATAAATAAAATGTGGAAACATAAATATCCAATATGGTTCAATTACGATCTGAAACTATCATCGGTTTAAAGCAGTGGATTTCAACCTTTTTTTAATAACGGCACCCCCCTAAGTAATTTATTTTATTTTGCAGCACCCCTACTCAATTTTTTCAAAAAAAAAAAAAAAAAAAATATATATACATATCTTATATGATATTTATTACAATAATATGATTATAAAAATTACATTTCATAATACAAATTATATATATACAGTATATAATTTTATTCTTTATATAGAGGTATTAAGTAAACATCAATTATAGATCACAACAAAATTAAAAAGATACTGTACACCTTTTTATAATGAAATAAACATATAAATTAAAAAATATGATAATAAGTTTAAGTAACTTAAACCCAAATTACGTGGTACCCTAGAATGTTGTTGCGGCACCTCGGTTGAAAACCACTGGTTTAAAGGATAAAGCACATAAATACATTTAAAAGAACTAATTAAAAAATAGACTATGAAGAATTTGCACACCCAAGGAAAAAGGGTAATTTTTAATCAGATTTGAGTTAAATTGATTTCAAGATTCCATTATTAATTTAATTTAACTATATGAAGTGGAAAAATCAATAATTTAATAGTACCATTTCATATAGTTCCACTAATACATAATAGTTCCACTTCCTTTTTCCGGTTTTAAAAGCGGTTTAACGATTTCAAAAACTGAAAATCGAAGAAGCTAATAGTTTCATCTTTATATTATGTTTATAACATTTTTTCTATTTAATGTTCAGTAGAATTACTTTTTAAACACATCTTTTTTAAAATATTTATTTCTTTTTATTAAAAACTAAAAAAAAAAAAAAATATATACTAAGTATTGTAATCCGAAAGGATGAGATATTGGTAAACTCCATGGAGAATCAAAAAAAAAAAAAAAACATAAACTTTTTCCATAAATTAAAAGTTTATACCTGTTGAAATGTAGCATCACCATTTTTGTAACAACTGGGGGAAGGCGGGGGAAAAGAATTCCACGACTGCAGGGCTGTTGTTATTTGTTTTTTAGGAGCATTAGCAACTAAGGCCATATTGCTCAGGGGATATGCGGTGGTCATTCCCTGACCTTTCCGCATCCTTCGTATTTGGTGGGTACGGGCTCGAACCCCGGTCTAACCAAGAAGCGTATGCTACGCAGTGCTGCTCCTGCCCATCCGGCTACGGAGGCGCCCTGCAGGACTGTCTTTTCCATCCGGTGTGAGAGGAAGGTTTTATAACAACTCTAACGCCCTCGAGGGCTGAAAATAGAAATCTTTTTATTCACAGGACGGCTGAGGCCAGAAGAGTTTAAATATTCATTGTGATTGTACATTTATGAAATGAAAGGAAACCATGATTTTATAGTACTGCAGTCTAGAACGCGCCTTGCAATTTTCGCGGTAGTGTATTGGCTGGTTTTAACTTACAGCTCCTTTATTTGTGACCGCGTACGATAACCACTGTGCCACAGCCAGCTTGAAACACAATCTCTATTTCTAATTTTCCACTAAAAGATTTTCGGATTCGAAGAAGCGTATCAGAAGACTGATGATTTCTTCACACAGAGTAAGTAAGGAGCACTCTCTGACAAAAAAAAAAAAAAAAAAAGAAAAAAAAAACAGAAGATGAATGGTACATGAATTGCCTTTTCACATGAATATTTTAATGGGCTGTTTAATATGCTTTTGTTTTGGGGATAGGCCCAAAGATTTAGTTATTCCCGATTCTGAGAATAACTACATCGCACTGCTTTCTTGAAAGATAGGGAAGAGCGACTACAATAAAGGTACTGGATGCCCTGACAGCAAATAAGGGAAAGCCGTCAAGACAATGTTTCTCGAACAAGGTAACAAATTGTCCAGATGGATAACAGACCACTGTTCAGTGTCTGGAATAACATCATCAGCCTATCAAAACGACTCCAAGTTGCTTGTAAAAGTATATAGTCACAGACGATATTACCTTACATGACAGTTTGACTGAATTTGACTATTAAATTACAAATAATTTAATAATTGCAATTTTTATTTCTGCTTTTTTCAATATACGTACACGAAAATACGAGAGAGAAAAATTACAATTATGATAAAAAGGCTGTGCCAATACAGTCAAAACGCCAAAAGTGAGTATGGCTTGCGGGAGACAAAATTAAATTACGATGCAGTGTCATCTCATTCCAAGTAATAAGCCCAAAGTGAAATTTCACTATTTGCCATCTTCCCTCCAACCATTCCCAAAACCCGCGTCTAATTTATAACATATGCGCATTATTTGGAACATAGATTTGTAATTTCATATTTGTTCAGTTGATTCATTTAGAAGCTCGAATATTTGTCCTCTTTTCGGTATAAAACAACATCGCTGAACCTGTGACGGCGACACATTACTGATGTTTACCGAACTATAATATTCCAAATGCGTTTGATTATTTACTTCCTGTACATCTATCACTGCCGCCCGGCTTCTCTAATGTCACGCAAGCTTGTATATGCAGTTGCGAGGTGACCGCTACCTGGTACAATTCTATTCAAACTCACTTTCACTTCGCGCACATCTCCTGACTGACTCACAAAATGTCCTACTTCGTTCTAGCTGTGTCTGATCTACAGGCTGTTGAGAATGGCCTTGTTTTCCGTTTCCCACGTTACCTACCCTTATTGGAGACATGAAAATAGGATCAATACAGTAATGAATTCATTCGATAAGAGTGACTACGGTCTTTTTCGTACAGATATATTTAATGTATGTACCGAAAAACCGTGCAGACATTAAATTTATATGTACTAGATGGTGACTACATCCCTTCAAGTAAAGATTTAACTTGAGATTGCTATTTTAAAATAAATGCTAATATAGCAAAACATTAATAGTTCTTTTTCATATTCCTTAACAGAATTCAGATATAAATTTTATTTTTATAAGAATTCTTATAAACCTCGGTATTATAACATGGCAAAATTAACGATATGAGGACGCTGTATAGTATGAAGCCAAATTCCTCACCACTCCATGCTAGTGGGCTGTGTAAAGTGTATTCGTGTCAAACGGCACCAGGGGTTTCCCCCCATCTCCGTGTAGTATACATTGTTATGTGAAACAGAACACTGTTGAAGCCAGAGATTTAAAAGTATATGGATTTTGTACATGTGTACTGTCGTGTACCGTTGTTCATCTGGTCATTTAGCTGCTGTACCCCTACTGAGGCCCAACGTTGCCCACACTTGGCCCCGTGGAGGCAGACCAGGTACACCAATATTACAATTATTTACTCTGGCAGGCTCTGCCACCTAATTTCCTGAGATTTCAGTGGCTAGGGCCTATGTAAAAAAAAAAAAAAAAAAAAAAAAGGGGGTAGACACTAGAGATTTAGGTAAGGCCGAGATAGGTTTTAAATGAAGGTTATGTTAATTTTTTACATTGAAATTTAGCAGCATGCAGTGGGACATTCACGGTCGGTAAAGGTAGTGTGGGGGAAGACTGAAGATTGGGGGGGAAACAGGTAGAAGTATGGGAACGAAAGAGAAGGCGATCCCAGCAGTGTCAGTGGAGCAAGCCCCACCAGGGAGAAAACGGGGGCAGGGGAGGGGATGAGACAGAGGCCCATCTCTTCCCCTTCCCTGCCTAGGGATGGGGTTTTTAAAGTGAACTGGGAAAAGGTGCCCAGTTCAGAACGCCAGGCGGCGTGCTGCAGCAGAGTTGCTGTGGTCATGTGGTCGTTGCGTCGCACATGGGAGAAAGAGTCCCGTCCAGAGAGAGATCATTGTCTAGTAGGAGTCCGCATATATGGTGTCGGGTCGTCTATCATTTACGATGGATGTTCAATCCAAGGAGAGAGAGTGAGGTCCCATCATAACGGCCATAGTCTGGTTCAGTTTAGATGCTCATGCGCAGGGAACCCTGGGCTAACGGCGTGCATTATTGATTGCAATTTGCTAGTGGACTCATGAAAAGTGAGTATCAGTTCCTACCACATGTACATTACTCCAGGAATGAACCATTTTCAAACGCGTTCACAAATGTGTAAAGCGCCTAATAGGCGCTTTACACATTTGTGAACGCGTCTAAAAATGGTATTTGTGAACCCGTCTTACTACTCGACTCTCAACGAACGAATTTCATGAAATGAAAATCCGTTAAAACTCAAAAGGATTAAAATTCATTAAAATCAAATAAATAGAAGTTTGACATATTTTTTTTTTTTTTTTTTTTTTCGTACATATATTTGGCTGAGTTTAGATCTGAAGTAGCGAAGTGGTCAGGAGCGAAAGTACGTAGCACCCATTCCTTTGAGTGGACCGGGGTTCGATCCCGTGACTACTAAATACGATAAATATTGGCGATTTATTGTAAACTCTACTGATTTGATTGTCGTGGTGGAGTATAAACGGATATATATATATTTTTTTTTTTTTTTACTTACACGTCGTTAAGAAAGTGTGACGTCATCTGTTCTTCGTGACATAGCCATAGCCTCTAGTAGACTATGTAAGCATTCGTTGGAAAAGCCTGAAGTCGAGATCCGTAGCAGACTTATTATTATTATTATTAGCCATACGGTGCAAGGAAGGCTGAGGCTTATGCTACACCAGCCAAAAAAAATTTTTTTTTTTTTGGCTGGTGTAGTACAGTACCTTAATTTTCGGAACTCAGGTGGATGGAGTAGGTGTTTTTATTTTATTTTATTTTTTTTTTATTACAGCAGTTATAGTATTTCAGTTTTTTCAGCTGATACTACATTGTCACGAGGAGTTTGTTATTAATACAGTATTTCCATTATCAATAGCGCACGTGGTAAGAGGGATTCGTACAAATTGTAATCAGATGCATAACAATAGATGTGAAAAACACGGACTCAGTTGCATTATCTTCATCTGAAGCCGACTAACTCAGCCATCAGCCTGACGTAGCCCAGTGGTCAGGAGCGAGAGTGCATAGCACGCGTTCCTTGAGTGAACCGGGGTTCAAGCCCGTGACTACTAAATACGATAAATATTTGTATTGACGATTTATTGTAAACTCTACTGACTTGGTTGTCGTGCCGGAGTATAAACAGAAAATTTATGTTGTGGAAAAGGTCCATTAAGATTCCTCGCGCCATCGATGGGATTCGAACTCAGATGTTTACCAGCCAGTGTGGGAGGATAGTGATACAGCACATTTTCAGAATAATGGCACCTTCGGGGATTCAAGGTGCATTTTTTCCATTATCTAGAAAGTTTTATTTTTAATATATTTAATGCAGAAGTAATGAGGCTAAATAAAAAAATTGAGAGATTAAGAATGCAATTTTATTAACTGCACATAAAAAAACATAAACACGTTGACGATCCAATGTTATGTTCTGCCTAGTTACGTTCCGTTCTATTTTTTCTTTATTATATCAAGTTTCTCACTAAGCTTTAATGTTGTTCTTATTTTCTTCTCTGTATGACGTATATTAACTTTAGGAACCATTGTGAGGGGGTTTTAATTTAAAATAAATGTAAAACAGCGGTATAATCCGTGGTATCAGTACAGAATTCACTTTGAAAATAGCAAACGTAAACAAATAGAATAATCATGTGACGCCGTTTTTTTTTTTTTCGGCGCTGCAATATATATTCGCTGTATGTCCGATCTCAATGTACCATTAGCTCGAATATTCCGCTGTTTGGGGTGCCGTTATTTCGACAGTCTACTGCAGTGGTTTTCAACCTGTTTTTAATAACGGCGCCCCTAAGTAATTTATTTTATTTTGCGGCACCCCTACTCAATTTTCTCAATATATAATATTAAAAAATATATATGTTATTTATTACAATAATATAATTATAAAAATTACATTTCATAATACAAATTATATATATACAGTATATAATTTTATTCTTTATATTGAGGTACTAAGTAAACATCAATTATAGATCACCAGGAATTTAAAAAGATACTGTACATCTTTTTATAATGAAATAAACATATAAATTAAAAAATAATAATAAGTTTAAGTAACTTAAACCCAAATTACGTGGCACCCCTGGAATGTTATTGGGCGCCCTAAGGTGCCGCGGCTCCCCGGTTGAAAACCACTGGTCTACTGTAATATTAACTGTGCTACCGTGAGGGTTTGACGATCTCACGCTAATTCATGGGAAAATATTAAACTTTGTTTTCTACATTAATTAACTCCTTCTAAGGGTAATCTTAGGGAGCTTAGAGGGGAACAGGTATCCTGTGTGTTATCAGACACTCAGCCTAAAACACTGATGGATCCAATATCTCTCTATTACAGAAGATTTAGGAGAAGACCGGTTGGCCTGCCTCCCTAAAATCCACTCATGCACACCTACTCGATGGTAAGCCCTGTTACGTCACTTAGGTGGCAACGAACGTGTAGAGTGGTTCTCTTCAAGACGCCTGGTCAACGTGAAGAGGAAAAGACCAAACCCTCCAGCATATGACAGCACGACAAAACAAATGGCCCTCAGTCCCCAGCAGTTTTCACTCTCCCTCTTACGGCAGTGAGAGGATCAGAGTGGAAGCAGAGGATGCTAAGAATCTCTGGGTACGACCAGGCTGCCATGCACGGAAACTGAACTTGGCCTGTTATAACGTAAGATCACTCATCGGTGAAGACAGGATATTAGAGCTGGAAAAGGAATTAGAAAATGTGAATTGGAATATCATCGGTTTGGCTGAAACAAGAAAAAGAAATGAATCACTTATAAGGTTATCAAGTGGAAATCTGCTGTTGATTGATTGATTGATTGATTTGGATTTTATTGGCGCATTAGGAAATCTGCTGTACACCAATAGAAACAGTGAAAGGAGTGAAGGTGGAGTTGAGTTTCCAGTCCATAAAGATTTTAAAAACAACATTTTGGAATTCAAAAGTACATCACCAAGGGTGTCAAGACTAATGCTCAAAATTTCAAGCTTGGAAAAAGACAAAACAGCACAGAAAGGGGAACTATAGGAAATTTTGGAATTGGTGAAAGAAATGAAAGAGGTAAAAGATTTGTGGAATTTGCAGAATCTCAAGGACTGTCAGTAATGAACACTTTTTTCAAGAAAAGGGTGAACAGAAAGTGGACATGGAAGAGTCCAAATGGATTAACTACTAATGAAATCGACTTCATCCTCACTAACAGAAGATATATTGTGAATGATGTTACCGTCCTGAATAAGGTAAATGTTGGAAGTGATCACAGAATGGTAAGATGTACACTTGATATAGATGTAGGAAAGGAAAGGAAAAAACTGACTCCAGTAAATAATACAAAGGTCTTTGAGATAACAGAAGAGGAGAAAAAGCACTATTTACTGGAACTTAAGAACAAGTTTGAGCTTCTGCAGACTCCTCAGGACAAAGATATCGATGAGGAATATTACAACTTTCTGAAAGTGTTAAAGCCCAACAAACCTATAGGGAAAAAGAAATCCAAAGAAAAAAAATTAGTCAAGAAACACTTATCATGATGAACCGAAGACGACAAATGAAGAGCAAGAAAAACACTGACAGGGAGAAAATTGAATATACTGAGTTATGCAAAGCCATTAGAAAGAGACTCAGAGAGGACATAAGAAGATTTAACACAAGAAAAGTAGAACAAACATTAAGGGAAAACAAAGGATTTAAATCAGCAGCCATGAGCAGTAATACAGAAAGACAAATGATACTGAAACTGAAGAATAGCGATGGTGTACTTATAAACAGCAGAGAAGGCATAATTCAAATAGCAGAAGACTACTATAGAGAATTATACAAGGAGCAGGGGAATGATGCCAGCAGTGGGGAAGATGGATTGCAAAGTAGCAACACATACGACATACCCGATATTCTTCCTGATGAGGTAGAACATGCATTGAAGAAAATAAAGAATCAGAAAGCCCCGGGGGAAGATGAACTTACTGTAGAGTTGTTAAAATTGGGAGGAAGAGACATGACATAAAAACTGGCAAGGCTCTTCACAAAGTGCATTAGAAAAGGTGTGACGTCTAAGGAGTGGAATAATGCAATCATAGTTTTGCTGCATAAGAAAGGAGATAAATCAGAAAATGGAAATTATACACCAATTAGCTTGTTATCCCACATCTACAAGTTGTTCACATAGGTCATTACTAACAGATTAGAAAGAATACTTGATGAGAATCAACCGAAAGAGCAAGCTCGGTTTAGGACAGGATTCTCAACTATGGATCACCTCCACGTAATATCACAGCTAAGAGAAAGCAAATGAATATAAAACACCGTTATGCCTGGCATTTGTGGATTATGAAAAGGCATTTGACTCCATACAGCATAAGGCAATGTTTTGGACACTGGAAAGACAAGGCATAGATACCCCATATATTATGATTTTGAAGAAAATATATGAGAGTGCTACCTCCTTTATTAGACTAGACAAAGACAGTAGGAAATTTAAAATCGAGAAAGGAGTTCGACAAGGAGCCACAATATCTCCGAAGCTGTTTACTGCTGCCCTTGAGGAAGCTTTCAGAAGATTAGACTGCTCGCAGAAAGGAGTCAATGTGAACGGAGAGTACCTAAACTATTTACGATTTGCAGATGACATTGTGGTCATAAGCCACGATCCCAAAGAATTAGAAGAAAATCTTAATCAGTTATGCACAGTTAGTAAGGATTTTAGACAGGAGCGGATTAAGGTCGGTTGAGGCCCCGGGCGCAGAAGAAAATATTGGGCCCCTTAAAAAAAAGAGAGAGACAGGGAAAATAAAAATACATGTTAACCAATTTTTTAAATAAATAAAAAAATATTATGTACTATTAATGTTTTATTTCCAATAAAATTTGAATATAATATATGTATAATATAATTAATAATAGCATAATAATAATCACAAAGTTTTGAACTAATATGTTCAACTAATTTGTTATGGTTTTGCGTGGGCCCTTCAGAAGTCGGGGCCCAGGGCGCGCGCCCGGTGCGCCCGCCGTTAAATCCGCCTCTGATTTTAGACTAAAGATGAATATGGCTAAAACAAAAGTAATGATGAACAAGTATGCCACAGAAAGGAAAATAATGATTGAAGGAGCAGTAATTGAAAAGGTGGAATCATATACTTATCTGGGACAAGTTATTAACTGTAATAATGATAAATGGCTGGAAGTCAAGAGAAGAATAAATTTTGGATGGATAGCATTCAGGAAATATAGTCACATACTGAAGAGCAATATCCCAGTTTGTCTGAAACGTGAAATAATGAAACAATGTGTACTCCCCACCATGACTTATGGAAGTGAAACTTTGGCACTCACCAAAAGAATGGAAGAGAAGCTGAGAACTACACAGCGAAGAATGGAACGAATCATATTGGGAATCAGACTGTTAGATAAGAAGAGAAACACATGGATTAGGCAGCAAACTCAAGTAAAGGACATTCTTATCAAAACTAAAGAACTAAAATGGTCTTGGGCAGGACATATAGCTCGAACACATGATGACAGATGGACTAAGAAAATAACAGAATGGTATCCAAGAGGAGCTAGGAGAAAACCTGGAAGACAAAGGCTGAGATGGATAGATGAAATTCATGATTTGTGGGTAGTAAATGGATGGCCAGTGCTCAAAACAGAAGGAACTGGAAAGTTGCTGGAGAGGCCTTCATCCTGCAGTGGATTGAAAATGGCTGATGATGATGATGTTGATGAAGGGTAATCTGCTTGATCAGATGAGCGAAATCCTGGATGCTCGTTAACATCAACTGTGGACCGTAAAGATGGGATCCACAGTTGCGAAAA
Source organism: Mastigoproctus giganteus (assembly GCF_048544385.1). Classification (NCBI taxonomy): domain Eukaryota; kingdom Metazoa; phylum Arthropoda; class Arachnida; order Uropygi; family Thelyphonidae; genus Mastigoproctus; species Mastigoproctus giganteus. The sequence goes on from NC_143575.1 coordinate 128,306,848, forward strand.
AACGCAACTGTAGATCGCAAGAAATTCCCGCGAATTTTGCATTTTTTCTCAGAAAGTTCACAGGGTTATGGGCCTTATGGCAATGCCTCATCACAATTATGCAGAAGTGAAATGTTGTTTCACTTCCGCATAATTTAATATTTTAATATTACTTGAAGTCATATTTTTGTTGCAATAAATGGTTTGCATATACTCATCGGTCCCCTGATGCTGATTATTATTATTTGTTTATTCTATTAATCTGGGCTGTGATAGGTGGTCTACCGGATAGTTGGTTGACAACATTATCATCGCATTTCTGAAGAATATTCGTATCGCATTTCTGAAGGAATATTGGGAGTTAGTTATAAAGTTGGATGAAACATAGTGTGTTATCATTAAAGAATAATTAATATCAACCTGGAAGAACATAACTCTGAACCAGCGTTAACAATTATGGTGTGGTATGCTGGTCCATAGAGGACTAGCACACATTAGAAACATCTTTCTTAACAATATCACTAAATAACCTATTCCGATCTACAGATGCCTCAGATGCGAAATTTTATCTGTGATTAATGTTTTCGGGCGCACCATGCTAATCTATGGAGGGATTTAATAAACCTTCCAATTTGGATGGTTTGTTACAGAGGCACAAGAAAAAAAATTCTTATAATTTTATTTCATTTTATATTACGACACGAGATGGCGACACTAGCACAACTCTGGTTTTTTTTTTTTTTTTTTTTTTTTTTTTTGTATGGCATCTAGCGAATTTGAATTTGTTAAAGCTAGAAATGTCGCATCAGATTCAATTGAAGTGTCGGTCATCAGCTTATAATTCAGCGAATACCAGCTCTTTTTTTTTAATTGAAAACCTCGTTGAGTAATAACATATTCTGCAGTGAACCACTTTTACTAAGTAATTTTTTAAAATAAAATTGCATTTTAAACATTTCGATTTATTAAAATAAAGCTTCTGTAACACGAGTTTTTTTTTTTTTTTTTTTTAAACTGTAATGCACAAAATAGTATTCTTATTAAGAAAGAAATGAGTTGTTTAAATTGCGACGTTTGGAAACTAGACATCTGTACAGAGAGATCCTATTCATTTCATAGATTTTATTTCAATCTTTGGAATTAAATGAATTGTAGTACATATTACTTTGCAAAAGTTCTATACTCGTAGCTAAATTTTATATCAAATCTGCTTATTTGTACTTGTTATGGAAGGGGCGTAAAATACTTTAAGGCATTAAAAAGTACTGACTAGATTCCGTGATATCTTTGTTCGTTCTCAAGTGATGTGCACAAACAGGACTCTCATTAGACACTTGAGATATTGCGCGTAGGGCCTACGAAGGTTTTACGGCCAACAAAAAAAAAAAAAAAAAAGAAAAAGAATGAAAAACAAAATAAGGGATCTTGGGGCTTTTCTGTAAACATACATTAAACTTTTAACTATACATTAAAAAAGTTTTCCTCCTCATTTATTCGAGGCAATAGGAGAAGAAGGCGAGGCAATTAATTATTGACAACTTTTTAATTATTGATAACCATAGCGTTCACCACCTCGTTCATGTGCATCCTTTGATGTTCCATTGTAACATTTTTTTTTTTTTTTTTGGCGCAGATGTGGGAAACCACAGGTGGCGCCCGACCCTAACACTATGCACACTATGTAACATTTTTTTTGTACATTAATGAATATTGTATATTTGTAAAATAGTTTAGTATTTTATAAATATTTTAAATATTTGTATATATTTCAGTTAAATGTTTTAATCTTTCTCTTTGGGATGGTTGCAATATTCCTCACGTATTATGGAACACGAAACAAAAAAGCCTTTTCCTAAGTGACCTATGTAAACGTAGGGTAAATAATTACATAGTGATATTTATTCGAATTTGAGAATGCCGCGCACTACAAATGCAAAAGTGCATAATTACATAGGTCATTTCCTGATTAGATATCGATCATAGTGACATAGTGATTTTTGCCTGGCGGCACCGGGGGTCTCCCCCAACTCCGTGTTTTTCCTCTCTGTAGAATACAATATTCTGCGTCAGATCAGGATGCGTGTTTTGTGAAGTATCAGTGTGGGTTGTGTCGTTCTTCTGGCCACTCAGCCTGGGGCCTGTGGAGAGCCACTAACACCCCAAGTTTCCGTCACCGGCCCAGGACACATTAGGAGAGAAGAAGGCTCTGGCAGGGCGAACCCTGGGGTAGCCTAGGCATCCAAGTGGGAGTTGAAAGTGGTTGATGGGGTGAGTCACCAGAAAAAGGGTGGTAAGGGCCACCCAGGGGTGGGGGAAGGGGGATGGGGAAGGAGACTCAGCCACCCCAGGTGGTAGGAATAAAAGAACATAGGGAAAGAGATCCCTATGGTGGAGCATGCTTTTTGCAGCTCTGTCCCACACTGGCCGGGGGCTTACCCAAATGTCCAGTGTCAGCATCCCATACCATGCCAGCTAGGAAAAGCTACAGCATGGTGTCAGCTTGGATAACCATGAGGCCCCTGAGGGCCTGCATAACCATCAGTCTGTCTGGTCAAGAGGCTAAGATAGAACATGCAATTATTAATAACTTTCATTCACACAATTTTACTTTTCATAGTTTTTTCTTACACTTTCCATTTTCTTTTATATATTAGATTATATATCGATCAGTGCGTTTCGACAGTATCTTTTATGTAGAAAAGATTTGACCTATTTCATCATACCTGTACATATTACGTAGAAAAGCATGCGCAGAGGTTGGCGAGCAGGGAGCGGAGCCCCTAGTAATCATTAACAATGTCATTAAAGTTCGTATTGCGAGTAACTTAGTGCTGGAATAAACTTAGTGCTTGATGGGGTGAGCCACCAGCGAAAGGGGATAAGGGAGCTAAAGGGAGTTATCGGAATAACTTCAAAACAAAAGTTATGGAATTAAAAATTAAATAAAGTAATAATAATAATAATTTAACAGAAGGGCATTTTAATATGTTTTATATAATGTAGTAAGGTCTCGGAATGAAGAGTACCAACGGTATATGGCCCTGCGCACAAAGAGACTAAGTTTAAATTTAAATTTTATTTTTTGCTTAAATCAAATTGTACAGATTTGCCTTCAGTTAATCAATTGATCATTGGAATAAAAGTATAAACTAAAATTATAATTAAATTAAATTAAATTAAATTAAGTAAATTTGTCTTCAGCCAAAAGTAATTGATCGCTGGAATAAAATTATACCTAATGTTGTGTTAGCAAGAAGTGTGAATTAGGCGGAGTGGATAAATTAGTATTAGAATGAATGGATAAATAAATTGGGTAATTTTTTTTAATCAATCTAGCTTGCTTTCTTTTTTTTTTTTTTTTTTTTTTGATTTGGTAGTTGTTGGCGCATCGGCTTCTGTGGCCATATTGCACCTCCCAAGGTTTTTGCAGTACTTTGATCCAAGCCCGAGGCGAGAATCGAACCCGCGACCTTTGGGTTGCTAGGCAGGTACTTTACCCACTCGGCTAGCCCGGTCGGCCACTTGCTTTCTTGCATAATTTTTCCAATACTGACATATTGTGCTGCAACACATTTACAATAAAATCCGCATTATGCATAAAATATTAATAGTCGAAACTCTTTATAGTACCAGCATGTTATAACCTTCTATGTGGTAGGTGCCAGTCGATTTCCGATAAATATAATGCTATTTTAAATTTGTTGAAACGACTTATTGACCAAAATTTCTACCACTCCATTTTTGTTTTTTACTTTTTTTTCACTACAATATTCGCATATAAAAATTAAATAATGCTAATTTATTGAATCTAATAACGAACTTGCAGGCTGATCGTGAGAAATGACTCTTTGGCAGAACAAAATTAATTTTGACCAGAAGTTAATTTCATTATAATATGTATAGACTGTATATTTATCGATATGGCTCTACCAAGTGATGCACACCCGATTCGAGCCTCAAAACAGAAAAACCAAGTGCCAACTACTCTGGTTAAAAAGGACATTGTTTTATTAGGAGACTCCATTGTCAGGGAAACGGGGAATATTTTTTGTAATAAGGATAGGTGGAGCAGAACCAGGGTATGTCTGCCGGGAGCAACTATTGATGATGTCACCAACAGATTGTCAGATTTTAAAGGGGGTAAAGAAAATATTATTATTCATGTGGGGACAAATGATATTAAACGTACACGATCTGACGATTTGTTGGAAAAATACAGGACCATGCTGAGGAAATGTCGCGAGCTAGCCATAATGTCTATGTGTCTGCAATTCTGCCCAGACACGATAGGAGGGATTATATGTTAAGAGCCTTGTGGATTAACTCAAGATTTGAAGGAATCTGCAAGGCTTTAGGGGTTAAATTTCTATCAGCATGGCCCACACTTGTAGGTAGAAGGAATTTGTTTTGTAGAGACGGGATACACTTAAACAAAGGTGGTGCAAAGGTTTTTGCCAATATTATTGAGGATACCTTAAAGGTTTAGGGAAACTGCTAGTTAGGGGGGATGTTGGTAATACTGACACGCGTTTATCTGATAATATTGGTCAAAGTAACTCTTGCACATACCTTAAGAGTTCTTATCTGTTACCCCAACTGGACGTATTATCTAGATGTTCTGGGAGCAGAAACGTTTCAGGTGAGCGGGTAGCTAATATCAGGGAAGAGAGCCTAAAAAACTTCAAGGGTTGTGTTAGGGTTGTTAAATATACAAGAACAGTAAATCTTAATTGTTTATACAGTAACGTTAGAAGTGTGTCAATACAACGTGATACCTAAGCAGAGGCCAAAAAAAATACTGTGGAGAGTAACAGACCGCCTCAATCGGCAAATAATGCCACATTACCTTGACAACAATGGTGCAAGGCTGGAGGCTATCCACACAGCCGTACACTGTACTGCTATAGCAGCCACTAGGATTAATGAAAAAGAAACGAGAGACCAGCTGCAGAAGAACCGAAAACAGAAGGAACCGCCAGCTTGGGAAAGAAGACTTCAGCAGAAGGTAGAAGAATTAAGAGTCAAAATAGGTCAGTTTACCCAGTACCAACAGGGTAATAGAAGTAAGAAATTGATTGGAAAGGTGAAGAGCATCCTCAAGAGAAACAGCTTCCACAGCAAACATGAGACCAGAAATCAGAGAATAGGAGAATACTTGGAAACACTGAAGCAGAACCTCCTCGCACTCAGCAAGAGACTACACCAATATAAAGAGAGCTCCCAGAGGAAAATAAACAACCGTATCTTCGATGAGCATCAAAGAGCCTTCTACAGGAAACTGGATGAAGCAACTCCAGCATCTACTCCGGATCACCGAAGAATTCAGCAAGGACATCAGGATGGAATTTAGTCTAGAAAAATGCAAGATCCACATATTGCACCAGAGAAAATTAGTTGGCCGAAACTACCAGCTCATGACTGGTAAAGAGATCGAAGCTATGACAGAAAGAGAGACCGACAAATACCTAGGGAACGCAGGCTGGGCAGTTAGAGCACGGGGCGCCTCCGTAGCCAGGTGGGAAGGAGCAGCAGTGCGTAGCACACGCTTCTTGATTAGACCGGGGTTCGAGCCCGTCACCACCAAATACGAGGATGCGGAAAGGTCAGGGAATGACCACGGCATATCCCGCAGCAATATGGCCTTAGTTGCTAATGCTCCTAAAAAAAAAAAAAAAAAAAAAAGTTAGAGCACATGGAAATCAAGAAGTGCCTGACCTAAAAATATCATCAGAGACTCAGAAGACTGCTGAAAGCAAAATTGAACGGAGGGAAAACAGTTAAAACCATAAACACCCATGCAGCTCCAGTACTAACATGCACATTCGGTGTCATAAATTGAACTAACACCGAGCTAGAAGATATCATGCAAAAGACAAGGACAATGATGACCAAGATTCGCCAACCCCACCCGACGTTAGCAGTGCAGAGAATAACAATACCTCGGAAAGATGGAGGAAGGGGCCTGTATTACAACAGAACAACAGAAAACTTCGATAGTTAACCTAAAGGATTACTTCGAGGACAACACAGCACCACTCCACCAGGCCATAAGGAAGATAGATAAGTGGTATACCCCACTCAACCAAAGCGAGGAAATTCTTACCGCCCAGACAGTAGTAGAAGCGAAGTTAGAAAGATGAGCAAAGAACGCACTCCATGGCAGGCACCTCCATCAAGATCACATCGACACCATTGCTTCCAATGCATGGCTCACAAGTCGGACGCTCTTCCCCGAGACTGAAGGATTCATGCTGGCCATCCAAGGCCAGGTAATCAACACCAGAAACTATAAAAAATACGTCGCAAAGGAGCCCCGAATGTCAGATGACACATGTCGACAATGCCACCTGTCCTCAGAAACGATCCAACACATCACCGCGGGATGCAAGGTGATCACCCAGACTGAGTATACTCATAGATGCGACCAGGTAGCCAGGATAAGATATCAGAAGCTAGCGAGGAAATACCAGCTGACCAAAGAAAGTGTACCATACTGACATAGTGTTTTTTGACAAGCGGCACCGGTACTTTCGCACAACTCCGCGTTTGAATTTCTTGTGAAGTAAGACAATACTGTCAAGGCCAGATAGCATATATTAGTGTATGTTCATGTTTGCTGAATAGTGTGCATAGTATTAGGGTCAGGCGCCACCTGTGGTTTCCCACATCTGCGCCATATGTTCGCTGTGAAGGAATACAGTACTACTGTAAATGCCAGAAAAGTGTTGTGTGTTGTACATGACATATTGCGTTAGGTTCTGTTGTGTGTCCTGGCATTTGGCCGCAGGGCCCCTAGTGGGACTCCACGTTGCCCGCACACACCAATAGGAGGTAGCCAGTCTGCCCATTATTCTCTAGCTTGTGTCCGCCAGGGTCGCGTTTGCTTAGTGCGGGTTATGTTGTTCATCCGGCCGCTTAGCTTAGGGTCTGTGGTGTTCCACAGACGCTACTTACCGTCACTGGCACTGGGAGCCGGACTAGGTAAGTGGGAAGGGGACACTGGCTAGCCGACCCTGGGGTTAGCCTGAGCTTCCCAGGGAGGACAAAAAAAAAAAAAATTCTCTTTTGAAATAGGAGGGGTGAGAGATTGAGGAAAAGAAAGAAGGTAAGCAGAAGAAATAGGGCTCCCCCTTTCTGGGGAGAGACCACCCTACCTCAGGAAGAAGAGAAAAGATTGTGAGGTCAAGTGACCCACAAAGTCAGGTTATACTACAAACGAAACCCCGGGCAGTACTAGAGACCCAAACCCACAAGCTGTACTGGGATCGCGCCATAACAACGAATAAGATCATCCCGCACAACAGATTGGACATAACCCTTGTGGACAAGATGGAAAAGGCTACCTATCTGATTGACATAGTGGTGCCGAACACTAGCAGTGTTCAGAAAACCCATGAGAAAAAAATTAGGAAGTACACGAACATGAGACATGAGATCAAGGAGATGTGGCATATGCAAGAAGTATCAACCATCCAAATCATCGTGCCAACCACTGGTATGGTACCAAAGACTCTCCATAGCCTAGCAGCAATAGGTCTCCCAGAGAACGCCTACAAGGAACTACAGAAAGTCGCAATCCTGAACACCTGTAGGACAGTCAGAGATTTCCTCGACCGACAGTAACACCAGACATTATAACCACCCTGTGTACCTAGTTGCAGTACCCGTCATGGAGTGGAACCCACCAATCAGGGAGAAATAATATAAGAGCAACAACCATAATAATAAAGCGGGTGCGATGGTTCGCTTTGACCAATGCGGGATGCGAACCCGGGTCCACCAGCCTGGTGGATCCGGGTTCGAATACCGCATTGGTCAAAGCGAACGCGGCTCTATTATGCTGGGAGACCGATATAATAATAATATTAAATGATAAAAAAACATCGCGTAAGTTACCCCATTGGACTTACCTTCTCCAAGGTCTTAGTAACGGCTGAAGCAGATAGAGGCGCCATCTGGTGTCACTCGCGAGAACTAAAATAAATAAATAAACAACTGGACATAAGCCGAAGCTAAACAAATCCACCTCCATTGATGGATGATGTCGCAGAAAAATATTATTCATACTGCATCGAGTGTGGCGCAGGATAAAGCCCCTCGCGTTCAGGCTTAGGCAGAGCGGTCGGCTCGTAAAGTTGGAGACAGTCTCTCGAGCAAGACAGTGGAGCAAGTCGTGTTGTCCCCCGTAAGGCTACCACAAGAGAAGGGGAAGACCATCCAACCCCCCCTCCAACTGGAAGTGTTTGCTGCTCAACTGCGCTAGTGACAACCTAGGAAGGAAGTAAACGCCAACGCATGAAGTGGAGCATCGAAATAGATACATACATCATGCGAGCATACTATGAAATAACTTGGTGTAAATCGTACAGCCTGCAATGAAGCGGAACAAATTTTGATATGTTCTTGTACCCTAGAATAACGATGAAATGAGGAGAGACCAAGAAACTTCGGACAGGTAAAAGAGACATTTATAGAAGTTGTATAAGAATTAAAAAAAAGGTCAGGATGCAGAAGTAGATACAAGGGGAACATCCTTTGTAAAAAGGATAGGTGGAATAGGACCAGGGTATGTCTGCCAGGGGCAAAGGTTGATGACGTTGTAGAGCGGATATCATCTTTTAAGGGCACAAAAGGTGATATAGTTGTACACGTTGGCACTAATGATATTAAGAGTAGGAGACCGGCGGAATTACTTAGCAAGTACAGGTCACTGTTGAAAAAAAGCCGTGAATTAGGGTTGAACTTGAAAGTGTCTGCAATTCTGCCCAGACACGATAGGAGGGAGTATATGATGAGAGCCTTGTCGATCAATTCGGCCCTGGAGGGATTGTGCAAGGCTCAAGGGGTAGAATTTTTTTCAGCCTGGACTGTACTTGTTAACAGGAGAGATTGCTTCTACAGGGATGGGATACACTTAAATAGAAAGGGTGCAAGAATTTTTGCTGATGCTGTCGAGGCAGTGTTAGGTGGGTCGGAAAACTGCTAGTTGGGGGGGATACAAGGACTAATAGATTAACAGTAGCCAGTGGCAGAGGTGGAAGTGATTCTTGCACTGCTTCTATTGAAATGAGCAGAAGTCTGAAAAACAGGATGCAGGATATTTCAGAGACTGCTGGTAGTCATTGCGGTACAAGTAAACACATGGGTTGTGTTAGGGTAGCTAAGAATAGAAACAGGTGCATGTATACCTGCGTGTACACCAATGCTAGGAGTTTGGTAAATAAATTTGATGAATTTGAGGTATTGCTCAAAACATCAAAGGCAGATATTGTTGGGATATCAGAGACGTGGTGTCACACAGATATAAGTAATGCGGAACTGGAATTTGGGGAATACAATGTGTATAGAAAGGATAGACGGGACAGGAGGGGAGGAGGGGTCATGCTATTAATTAAGAAACACATAAAGTCCAAGGAAGTGAAGCCAGTCGACATCGATGGACAGGGCAGCGTCGAGTCAGTTTGGTGTGACATAAGCATAGGGAAATCAAAATTGAGAGTAGGAGTGTGCTATAGGCCTAATGACTCTGATGAGTATAATAAGATATTGTACAGGGAAATAGAGTGGGCCAGTAAATCAGAGAGTCTTATAATGGGGGACTTTAATTTCCCAGATATTGACTGGAAATTGTGGGTTGGTCACTCGCACACTAGCAAGGCTTTTGTGGATTTATTGGATGATTGTTTTCTACATCAGCATGTTCGTGAGGCAACAAGAGGGAGCAATACTCTTGATCTGATTATCAGTAGTGATTCTTCATGCATTAAGAACCTGCAGATAAATGAACCACTAGGTGGCAGTGATCACAGTGTGTTGAAGTGGGATTTACTCAAGGAGGTAACTACCATCAGAGGTAAAGGGAAGGGTTTTTGTTTTCGTAAAGGCGACTATGATGGTCTGAGACAGTATTTAAATTCTATACAGTGGGACCAACTGATGATGTTACCAACAGCAAACTCAAAATGGGAAGCATTCAAGGAACTAATCTTGGAGGCTACCAGGCTTTACATAGCAACCAAGAAATATTGTTCAAGGTTTAGGCCTAAATGGTTGTCAGATGAACTAATGAGACATGTGGCAGAGAAGAAAAATGCATGGGATACATACAAATTAATGGGTGACATGGAAGCCTATGATAGATATAAGTTGGTCTGTAACCAAGTCACAAAGGAGATTAGGCAGGCAAAGGCAGACTATGAAAAATCCTTGGCAAAGGATGCAAAGAAAAACAGAAAAGAGTTCTTTACATACTTGAACTCGAAAAGGAAAGGGATGAATCAGATTGGTCCACTGGATATTGATGGTTCAACAGTTGAGGATCCTGCTCAGGTGGCTAACAATCTAAACGAGTATTTTGCATCTACATTCACGCATGAGGAGTTATTCAGGAAGGAGAATGATGTAGGTAAAGTAAACATTGGCAGTGAGCTGGATGATTTTGTAATAACTGAGAGGAAAGTGGAGGAGAGATTGTTGAGGATAAACATAAAAAAGGCACCTGGGGTGGATGGGATCTATCCAGTTATATTAAAGGAAGTAAGCAAACCCTTAGCCATAATTATGAGAGCTTCCTTGGACTCAGGGGAGGTACCTATGGACTGGAGATGTGCAAATGTGACCCCAATTCACAAAGGAGGTTCAAAGGCTGACACAAGTAATTATAGACCTGTTAGTTTAACTTCTGTTCCAGGTAAATTAATGGAGGCACTGGTTAAAGAAGCACTGCAGGATCATCTAGACAAGAATTCAGTTATAGCTCAGACGCAGCATGGTTTTGTTAAGGGCAGGTCTTGCCTGACCAATTTGATTGGATACCATGATGTAGTCACAAAAGAACTGGATGCAGGGAATAACTTTGATATTATATATTTGGATCTTAGAAAGGCTTTTGATACTGTTGCACATGGAAGACTGCTGCACAAATTGGAGCAGTGTGGCATTGGAGGCAAATTGCTGCTATGGATAAGGGGATGGTTGAGTGGCAGAAGACAGAGAGTGGTAATCAATGGACACTGCTCAACGTGGACTAATGTTATTAGTGGAGTTCCTCAAGGTTCAGTGTTGGGTCCGTTGTTGTTTTCGGTGTTTATGAATGATATTGATGATGGGATATCAAGTTTAATGTCCAAGTTTGCAGATGATACAAAGGTTGGCAGGGTCGTTAAGGACAATACTGACACTATGCTGCTGCAACAGGATCTGGACAGGTTGAACAGATGGGCTGAGAGGTGGCAAATGAGGTTTAACATCGACAAATGTAAAGTGCTGCATATGGGAAACAGTAACCCCAGAGCAACGTATCAACTCTGCGGTACTACACTGACAGTGGTGGAGAATGAAAAGGACCTGGGGGTAATTGTGCAGGCAGATATGAAGTTCTCTGAGCAGTGCAGACGAGCTGCAAGTGTAGCTCATGGTGTCTTGTCAATGATATACAGGAATTTTTCTAGCAGGGATAAGGAGGTGATTATTCCCTTGTATAAGGCAATGGTAAGGCCACATCTTGAGTACTGTATACAGGTCTGGAGGCCTCATTTCAAGAAGGATGTAGAGCTGCTGGAACGGGTACAGAGAAGGGCAACAAGATTAGTAAATGGAACAAAGGGTTGCTCTTACGAAGAAAGGCTTAAGTTTTGCAAATTACAGAGTCTGGAGACTAGGCACCGGCGAGGTGATCTGATAGAGGTGTATAAGGCTTTGAATGGTTTGAGCATGCTCAATGCCAATGGGATTCTTCATCTTTCTCAGAATAATCACCTCAGAGGGCATAAATTCAAATTGAGGAAGGACGGATGTCGGATAGATGTGCGGAAATTTGCCTTTGGCCAGCGGGTGGTTGGTTGGTGGAACCGACTTCCATCACTGGTTGTTGAAGTTGATAGCCTAAACAAATTTAAAGCTCAACTGGACAGGTATTTCGAACGAACGGAGGGGTGAAATGGGAGTGGGTTTTTTTTTTTTTTTTTGTTTTTTTTGGCTGATGCTGAATAAGCTTGCTTTCTTGCATCATATGCCTCTGCTAATGCTAATGCTAATGCTAATGCTAATGCTAAGTGTTCGAAAAAATGGTCATATGACATCAGTATGGCGTATCGCTAAAATTGCCTAAATGCGTGGAACTGTGATCGCTTTAAGGGTCTATAAGATTTTGTGGCAACAAATCCCGTTCTTCCACAAGCGCAGACCTTAGTTCACCAAGTGACCGAGGAGTTGGCAATCGGCGTGAATTTTGTGGCATCTAAGGGCGTCTCACAGATGTTCGATCGGATTTAAGTCTGCTGATAGTGCTGGAAAACGTGCTTCTTGCCCTAATGGTAGCCAAGCATTCTTGTCTCTGCCAAAGCTATTGGCCACAACTTTTCCCCATCTCTGTCAAAACCAGATGGTTCTGTTGTCACTCCAGCCAAGGATAAAGCTGACCTTCTAGCATCCCATTTTTCTTCCAACTCATGTATTAATGATCTTGGTAAAACACCTCCCACCGTTTCCAACATGCTCCATTCTTTGCCTCCTGTGGTCTTCTGTCAAAAGAAAACGATGTCAGAAGGATTTTGACGAATCTCGATGCTAAGGAAGCTCCATGTCCTGATGGTATTTCTCCACTTGTTCTCAAAGCCTGTGCTCTGAACTTACTCATGTTCTTTGCCGCCTTTTTTCACTTTCTTATTCCAAAGGCATTTTTCCTTCTTCTTGGAAATTTGCTCATATCCGGCCAGTTCCTAAAAAGGTAACAAGTCCCTCTCATCCAGTTATTGTCCCATTGCAAGTACTTCTTCTCTTTCTAAAGTAATGGAGAAATCAATTAACTGCCAACTCTTAAACTACTTAGAAACCTTCCGTCTGATCAACGATCGCCAGTCTCGATTCCGTCAGTGTCAATCCATTGGTGATATTCTGGCTTATGTTACTCATTTATGGACAAATGCAATGGAAAAGTTCGGTGAAACACAAACAGTTCCTCTTGACATTTGAAAGGCTTTCGATCGTGTATGGCATAAAGGTCTTCTAAACAAGCTTCAACCTTATGGTTTGCCAACTGTTTTTTGTAATTAGCTATCCAGTTTTCTCTCTGATCTCTCGCTGAGGGTGACGCTAGACGACTCTGTGTCTTCTAACTTCTCCACTAATGCTGGTGTTCCCTAAGGTTCAGTTCTTTCCCCCACTCTTTTCTTGTATATTAATGGCCTTCTTCTATTGCCTGGAAATCCTATCCATAGTTTTGCCGATGACAGCACATTGCATTCCACTTTCCATTTTGAAAAACCTTGCCCTGCTCAATCTGCTTGAACTTCTCGAATATCTGCCACTAGTTCCTTAAATGCCGATCTCCAGGTAATTCTCCAGTGGGGCAAAGACAACTTAGTTAATTTCAATCCTTCTAAAACTCAGTCCTGTCTTATATCTCGCAAAAAGGATTCTTTTGCTCCTATGCTTATCTTTGGTGACACTCCGATTTTTAAGCAAAATGATATATCTCTTTTGGGGATTACCCTGATATCTAATCTCTCTCTCTTGGCACAAGCACATTACAAATATTGCTTCCTCTGCATCAAAAAAAACTTGGTTTTCTCTTTCGCTCTGGGCGTTACTTTTCTTCGAAGCAGCTGTTCACTCTGTACAAACCGCAATATTCTATCATGGAATATTGTTCCCAACATCTGGGGCGGTGGCCCAAACATCTCTCTCAGGCTTCTAGATTCTAGATTCCATTGAGAAGAGGGCAGTTAGGTTAATCAATGACTCCTCTCTAAGAGAGTCTCTACACGCTCTGTCTCATAGACGTACTGTTTCTGCTGCATGCCGTTTCTACAGATATTTCCACTGGCACTGTTCTTCTGAATTGGCTTCTATAATTCCCGCTCTCTCTTTCAAAACAGTCCGAACACGTGCCGCCAACAGCCAACACATCCATTTATTGTCCAACTTCAAACTCACAAAATCAACATTTCATCTCCTCGTTTATTCATTCAACTGCCGTTTTTTGGAACAACCTTCCTTCATACGTATTTCCTGAAAATTACAGTCTACAGAAGTTCAAGTCTAATGCCAACAAATATCTTCTTTCGTCTTCTCAACCTCCAACCCAAGCATGGTTCTAAGTACTATAGGTTCTAGTGCCTCTCGTGTTTGGGGTTTTCATAAAAAAAAAGAAGCAGAATGATCAATTCCCCTCTCAAAATCATGAAGAGGTTGACCACCACAGCCTCCCTCCAAGCAAGTGCCTCTTTCTGTGATGTTGGAGGGTTTAGCATTACTAGAAGCATATGGTTCAAGAAAGCAAGTATATACAGCATCATCAACCAAAAAAAAAAAAAAAAAAATCATGACCTTTTCAGAATGATCACCTTCAGATATGTGTCCACGGTGTTCCTCTTCCCATCCATTTGTTCTAAAAATTTGTCCATTTCTTCAATTTATTTATTTAAGCTATCAACTTCCATAACGACGGAAGTTTGTTCCAGCAATCAACTACCCGCTGGCTAAAGACAAATTTCCGGAAATCTATTCTACAACTGTATTTTCTAAATTTGAATATATGCCCCCAACCCTCATGCTCGGCGTCTGTGGAAGAGGAAGAATCACATCAACATTGAACCTTCTCAAACCACTCAAGGCCTTATACATCTCACTCAGATCACCTCGCAGGGCTAGTCTCTAGACGCTGCAATTTGCAGAACTTACGCCTCTTTTGGTAACAGGACCCCTTCGTTACTTTAACCAATCTTGTTTCCATTGTCTGTACTCGCTGTAGCTATTCTGCATCCTTCCTAAAATGAGGAATGTGGACCTGTACGCGTACATAAAGGTGGCCTGACCATTGCCTTAGGGCATTTAGGAATCACTGGAAGAAATCACTGTGGCGAAAGGGAATCATGGGAACATGATTCCCTTTCGCCACATGTACAACTTCCCTTATGTTCAACTGTGAGGAGTAAAACGATCTACGAATTGAATTGGTATCTCGAGCGACTAATCTCAATGTTATGGCAGAAGGCTTCGAGACGATTCTAGTTGATAAACAGGAGACTTCTCCGCTTTCCAAGCCTTTGCAACTGCTATATTTCTTAGGCGGAAGACTTTCCTGCATCTGGAAGCGTTGGATTGGTAAGCGGTATGGGGGTAGTGCCGAATTACCTAAAGTTCTTTAGGATCGTTCTGAAAGGCTTTACTTTAGAATCGTTCTGAAAGGCTTTACTTTAGGATCGTTCTGAAAGGCAGTGGATGAGTCTGCTATATCCACTGCAACTCCTTCTGCTGGCATTTCTGTTCTCGGCAGCTTCTTGTGCTGGCATTTCTATTCTTGGCAACTCCTTTTGCTGCTGGCTTTCTAACAGACTCTGAACAGATGTAGCTCTGTGCAATGAAGTTTGGACTTGTCTGAAATTTAATTATATGTATATTTATTTTTTATGTAATTTGATTATTCTCAGTTTTTTCATGTGTAGCTATTTTGGTCATGGCAGTTTTTCCCTTCCTGTACTTGAGCAAACAAGAGAAGGAATACATTAGCGTACTGTACTGCTAAATTATGTGTAACTGACAGTGGGGTTGCCATAGATTGGCAGGGTCCGCTTTAACAAATACATTAATAATATGGAAGCAGCTTCACGAGACATGAATCATTACAAGAGGAGCTGGCCAAGGTCGCCAGAGGGGAACGTCAACCAGAACAGGCTACTATCTGGCTCTAACAGCCAACGGAACCCTGCGTATCCTGAGATTGCTGCGGCCACAGGTGAAAACATTTCCAACCGGACTGTGTCAAGAAGGCTGAGTTCAAGGGACCCATCAATCCCTTTCGGTATATAGGGGAAATGAAACAAGAATCCCATTAACCCAAAATCACTGAAGAGCTCGTCGAAATTGGTGCCATGAACATGTGACTTCGAGCCCTGAAAAATGGGGTACAGTTCTGTTCTGTGATCAATCCTGTTTTAGCCTACAAACAGATTCTAGACGTTATTTTTTCTGGAGACAAAGAGAAAGAAGTACCATCCCTCCAACATCAAAGAAAGGAACACTTGTGGTGGAGACGGTCCACCATAAGTGTTCCTTTCTTGAGTGGGGCGAAATAATGATCAACGGCTGCATCCCTCTTCATGTTGTTGACAGGCGTACCATAACGGTGCAGAGGTACTGAGAACAGAACCTCGAACCTTATGTGCGACTTTTTAGGGGTGGGCCAAATTTTCTTTTTATGCACAACAACGCCACTTCATATAGAGCTTAAGTGGTGATGGAATATGTTGAAAGTGAAAATATCAAATGAATGCCATGGCCAGCATGATTACCACACTGTACGTAGTCAAATTGACTACGACTTGACTCAAATTGACTTGGACTCAGGGGAGGTACCCATAGACTGGAAATGTGCAAATGTGACCCCAATTCACAAAGGAGGATCAAAGGCTGACACAAGTAATTATAGACCAGTGAGCTTAACTTCTGTTCCAGGAAAAATTAATGGAGGCACTGGTTAAAGAAGCACTGCAGGATCATTTAGACAAGACTTCAGTTATAGCTCAGACACAGCATGGTTTTGTTAAGGGGAAGTCTTGCCTGACCAACTTGATTGGATATTATGATGCAGTCACAAAACAACTGGATGCAGGGAATAACTTTGATATTATATACTTGGATCTTAGAAAGGCTTTTGATACTGTTGCACATGGAAGACTGCTACACAAATTGGAGCAGTGTGACATTGGAGGCAAATTGCTGCTATGGATAAAGGGGTGGTTGACGGGGAGAAAACAGAGAGTGGTAATCAATGGACACTGCTCATCGTGGACTAATGTTATTAGTGGAGTCCCTCAGGGCTCAGTGTTGGGTCCATTATTGTTTTCTGTATTTATAAATGATATTGATGATGGTATATCAAGCTTAATGTCCAAGTTTGCAGATGATCAAAGATTGGCAGGGTTGTCAAGGACACTACTGACACTATGCTGCTGCAACAGGATCTGGAAAGGTTGAACAGATGGGCTTCGAGGTGGCAAATGAAGTTTAACATTGACAAATGTAAAGTACTACACATGGGAAACAGCAACCCCAGAGCAACGTATCAACTCTGTGGTACTACACGGACAGTGGTAGAGAATGAAAGGGACTTGGGGGTGGTTGTGCAGGCAGATATGAAGTTCTCTGAGCAGTGCAGACGGGCTGCAAGAGTGGCTCATGGAGTGTTGTCAATGATATACAGGAATTTTTCCAGCAGGGATAAGGAGGTGATTATTCCATTGTATAAGGCAATGGTCAGGCCACACCTAGAGTACTGTATACAGGTCTGGAGGCCTCATTTCAAGAAGGATGTAGAGCTGCTGGAACGAGTACAGAGAAGGGCAACAAGATTAGTGAATGGAACAAAGGGGTGCTCTTACGAAGAAAGGCTTAAGTTTTGCAAATTACAGTGTCTGGAGACTAGGCACCAGCGAGGTGATCTGATAGAGGTGTATAAAGCCTTGAATGGTTTAAGCATGCTCAATGCTGATGGGATTCTTCCTCTAGCTCAGAAAAATCACCTGAGAGGGCATAAATTCAAATTGAGGACAGACAGATGTAGGATAGAAGTGAGGAAATTTGCCTTTAGCCAGCGGGTGGTTGGTTGGTGGAACAGACTTCCATCCCTTGTGGTGGAGGTTGATAGCCTACATAAGTTTAAGGCTCAGCTGGACAGGTATTTGGAACGAACAGAGGGGTGAAGTGGAAGTGGGTTTTTTTTTTTTTTTTTTGGCTGATGCTGCATAAGCTTGCTTTCTTGCATCAAATGCCTCTACTAATGCTAATGCTAATGCTAAATAGCAAATTAAGTAACGAAATACTTCTACCTGAAGAGAAAAGCATTTCATTTCAGGTAGAAGTCTGAGGTAGAGGTCTGAGTGCAGCCAGCAGCGCGGTCTGATGATGGGTATCGGCAAGACACCCGAAACCTCACACTATTGTATATATTAGTTTCGGCTATGCTTAATAAAAATATATATTCAAAATTCCACGTGGTAAAAGAGTGGTTAATTATACATATTAATAATTCTTAATGAAATACTTCTAGTGACATTCTTTTTTTTTTTTTCTTTTAAAGGAAAAGCATCCTAATAATATTAACTGAGCTTTCCGCACTTCATCTCTCTTTTGCTGTACTTTATTTGTGAATTACCCAAAAAGTAGAATTCTCTCATTTAATTATATATACAGTATATATTTAAAAATAACTAAATGCACAAGGCAGTAGCGTAGCTACCCTTTTTCAGGCCTGGAGGCAAAGAACATGTTCGTGCCCCTACTTTATTAATGAAAGTTGCAAAAAGAGGAGACAGCCAAATACGCCGGGCCCCTAAAGGGCCCGGAGGCAATTGCCTTGCCTGTTTACATGGTAGCTACGCTACTGGCACAAGACATAATACGTTAAGAGTAAGGGTTAAATATCTATATAATATCGGTGTAAATATACCATAGATAACTCTTACGAAACTACGATGGTAGTGTGGGAGGCATCATTTGCTCTGTATCTCATATTGTGCTCTTCCTTCACAACGAGTTGCCATGGTATTGCACTACCTCGAATAAGTAATGCTTCACTAATAGAGAAGACTATTGTTACTTATTCTCAGTGAGTACCACCACCTACTCGTTGTGAAGGAAGAGCACAATATGAGATACAGAGAAAATGATGCCTCCCACATTACCATCGTAGTTTCTTAAGTGTTATCTATGGGGTACCTACGATATTATATACATACAGTATTATACAGTATATATATATTTTTTTTCAATGATTGGTTTCAGTTCCACGAGAGGTCGTACCTTCCCGGTAATATTGATTTTTCATATATGCCTTTACGTAAATGTGTGTAGATGCGCCTGGTTGCAGTGGTTTACAGTTTCAGAAGCGGAAGTTAATGGAAATTAATGTGTCGGAAGGCTTATTAATTCGGAGTTATTACCCAACATAAACTTTATACCCCAGATATACTATACTTGTGGTCAAGACGGTATCCTATATTCAATACGAAGTAGTGTTCAGCATGATCACCTTCAGATATGTGTCCACGGTGTTCCTCTTGTCATCGATTTTTCCGTTCCTAGCAGCAAACGCTCCTACTGATATACGATTAGACGAGAAGGCCAAAAGCCTGCATCGCATCGATTCACTGAACATCTTGGTTTATGTTTTTCTTCTCATTTTGACGGTGTGCACGATATGGTTGTTCAAAAAAAGAAGAGCGAGGTTTTTGCACGAGACCGGCTTGGCTATCATATATGGTAAGACTAACAGTTATGTGATATATTTAAAAAGCAAGATTTATGGCATGATAACTATTCAAGGGAGTTTTAATAAAAAAATATACAGTATATATAAATAAAAAAAAAGAGACTGTGTCGGAAACAGCTACAGTTAAATTTTAATAATTTAATTATGAAAATAAACCTTACCGTTTTTGGTTTTTTTTTTTTTTTCGGACCATACGACGCATTTTTTTTATTTTATTTTTTTTTTCTAACGGAAAATATTGTCAAAAATTCTGCGTGACCTTTTGATCGGTAAGTATCAGAAGGTGCATGCAGTGATGTCTTTATCTTTAACCGTGGTTGGAGACGATGTGGTCATAAACGGCTCGGTGGTTTCAGAAAAAAAAAAAAAAGAAAAGAAAAATAAGCTTGCTCCTTTATTGTATGATTAGTTCAAATCAGGCAACTCAAAGTAACCACCTCGGTTACTGAATTACAGTAATACGAAGCTAGCTGTAATTACAGGATACCTTTGGCAATAGCAGCTATCCGATATATCAATTGACAAACCCGTTAAAGTATACATGCACGAGGGGACATAAAATCAGACGAATGAGGCGACCACCAATTTCCCAAGTATGCGAATGGGTGAAAAATTAATAGCAGGTAATAAGACGAGATAGTTACCGTGTATTTCAAGAAATATGGAACAATATAATGCACCCTTTGAAGAAAGTGACAGCGATGACGCGTAATTGGCGTTATGATGAGTAATTGCACAGTGAGCACTTGTGAATTTGTGTTCCAAATATATATAATAAAATGTTTTTCCCCCAAATTTGCCTTCTGAAATCCCTTGTGGTCGGTACGTTGTATCGTCTGTTAAATACGGTATTTACGGACAATTCAAAAACAGACTTTGGAAGAAATCTTGAATGAGTAATTTGAAGATCTGGAAATCCACAGAAGACTTGTTGGTTGAATGCCAGAGGCTTTTGTTTCGAATTTTTTACGAATACTATAGTGTATTTTGAGATTAGAACCTGCTAATAAACTCTGTACCATTCATTTATGGAGTCCACAATTGATACTCGACTACACACATGTAATATTCATGCGGAATGCCTTAGTGACTATTTTCTAGTTTTTAATTATAGATTTTTGATAGGTAACAACGATTTTTGCAGTTTGCGATTTATTACAGGAAGAGAATGACGTTTGCAACTTTACTGTTGTATATGTCAATAGTTACGCAACTTCTTACCCGACAACCAATTCAGGTGATTTGGTTGTTGCTACCTTTTTATATTTAGTTACCCCTTCATCCCCCCCCCCCCGGTGAAAGATGCAGTGGGAGTCCATAAATGTTATAATTGAAACTAAAGTTGCATATATTTAATTTTGTGTGTAATTACTAATTGTAACCGGCATTGGCCCGTCATTCCCACATTATTTGTGTCTGTAAATCATGTAATGTCTTGTAAAAAGTAATGCTTTTAATACTGTCTCTAATTCTCTGAGGATGTTGACCGTAAGCCAAAAGAAAGAACTGTGTTAGTTGCTTTAGCAACTAACACAGTTCTTTCTTTTGCTAAAGCAACTAAGGCTATCAGGCAATAAGGCTATAAAGTTAGTTGCTAAAGCAACTAAGCCTATCAGGAGTCGGTATATTGTTTGTAATAGTGTATATACCCCCTGGCACTGCTGTAGTCGTAAAAGCAGAAGGTGTACTCTGAATGTTGCAAAAAGCATAGTATACTGTGCATACCAGGCTTCTTAATCGAATTCGCTTGGATCGCATTGAATGAAACAAGCGATTTTTCAATATAATATTTTAAATTTTGGTAATCAAATTCTAATAAATTTATTTTTTAATTTTCAGTAAATATTTCAATAATATTTGTTTTTTTTTCAAATCTTTCAAAAACCAGAAGGTATACGCTGTTCACCTAAAAATCACACCGGCCTTCATCGGTCTCCGGCCCACCGGGGTTTCCTCTGTAAGTCTTATGGCCAGTCCGCCTATGTATATTCCACTTAATTTCAGTGACTATACTAAATGCAATACACTCCTGAACGAACGCACTAGGTCACAGGAATTAACAAGATCGATTTTGAGAGTATGTGTGTACAAAACATTACCGTATTAGTAGTCAGCTGCGTAGTTCTCATACAAATTAACTTTAATTGAATGTTAACTGTAGGTGGCAAAAGAGCTTCATCAAGTGAAGTATTGGTAAATTAAAGGATAACAATTTAAGATTTTTTCGTGACAATGAACTCTTCTTCGCCATGTGCGTCCGTATGTAATATTGACTCCCAGTCACTGCCCTACCTAGGTATAGGCGAACTCGGCGATCGCCCGGGGCTCTGGAATGTAGGGGCCCGAATTCCGATGATATTTAAATTTTTTTAAATATTAAAAAAATGTTTTTATTAATATAATACTTTAATTATGCAAAATAAAATCAATAATGGCTTATTTATATTACAGTAAATTTATTTTTTTTATAATCAGATGTTAAAAGAAATTAAATTTTGCCAATTTTTATTATTTAAACCTAGTTTTAATGCAACAAAAACCCACAATAATGCAGATTTACATTTAAAACTGCTTTACTGAGAATGTGACATCATATCACCTAGAATTAGATGCAAGATACATGCACGTTAACACAGTATGTTACGTTGCAATCTGTACTAGAGTACAGTACTGTCTGTTGGCAAGTGGAATTTATTTAGGTTCCTTGGCAAGTGGACCAAACCATTTTGCAAAAGGATAAGGTAAAGAGGCATCTGACAGCCGTACATATGTGTACTGTATGTATTTGAAGATCAATCAAGATGTTCTAGTTTAATTGTACCCAAAAGTTAACCTACAAGAAGATCTGTTGTAGCTATAGGTTTATCAATAATAATAATTAAACTGATTAGAAATGAACGTGCATTGCTATCACACTCAGAAGATAAATTGAAATCTGCACATAAGAAATAAAAATCGGTGAGTAGGAAAACAGGTTTAAACAATTGATGAGGTAGATGATTTTCATATATGCATTATTTTTCGCACTATTCATGAATTTTATAGTGTTGATAGAAAGATACCCACTTTAAATAAATTGTTGCCAGTTATAAGGTAGAAATGGAATTTTCCATTTGGCAAAACAGCTCTACATGCAGTTTTGAAACGACTGGAGTTTAAATGGAAGAAAACAAAGTATTAATGGAAAGAAAGAATATTATTCTGTGGATAAAAAAATACAGTCAGACCTCTATATAACTTAATCAATTGTTCACTTTAAAAATTTCATTAAACAGAAATTTCGTTATAAAGAAATATGATATTTTCAATAATGAAAAATAATTGAATGTTCAGAAATATAGTACATTACAGTAGTGTAGCCAGAATTTTTTGTCAGCAGGTACATTCCCAAAAAAAAAAAAAAAAAAAAATCGTGCAAAAAAATCTAACGACAGCAACGCCAAAAAAAAAAAAAAAAAAAGGTACTAATTGCTTAATGCAAAAAAGCACCACAAAACCAGATTTTGGCATCAGGGGGTGCAATGTACCCTCTTGACCCTGCCCTCTCTACACCACTGATATGATATCAGTTAGGTGTTTTGTACCTACATTCATGCATGAGGAGGAATTGTTTAGGGAACAGGATGCCAAGTGGTAGTTGAACGTTCTGGTTTCTTGCCAAAGTTATTGGTTGCAACTTTTGCCCATCTTTACTCCTACTTCTGTTTAAACTTAATAGGTCTATTGTGTCATTTGCTAAAGATAAAACTGACTTACTAGTATTATACTTTTCTATAAACTCATATTTACGATATTATTATTATTATTATTATTATTAATAGCCAAATGGTGCAAGGAAGCCTGAGCCTTATGCTGCACCAGGGAAAAAAAAAAGTTCCCGAGTTACCCTGAGAGAGAGAGAGAGAGAGAGAGAGAGAGAGAGAGAGAGAGAGAGAGAGAGAGAGAGAGAGAGAGAGAGAGAGAGAGTGTGTGTGTGTCAAAAGTAGAAGGGAATCACCAAGAAAGAGAAGAATGATGATATCCAGCTCGGGACCCTGGGTGTGCCAAGCCCATACTCACCAGATGTGAGCCCCTGGGGTTAGTGAACTGCCCCCTACCAGGTGCCTCCATGGGCAGGAGCAGCCGTGCATAGCACATGCTTCTTGATTAGAACGGAGTACAAGCCCGTGACCACCAAATACGGAGGTTGCGGAAAGGTCAGGGAATGACTACCGCATATCCCCGCTCCCTGGAGCAATATGGCCTTAGTTGCTAATGCTCCTAAAAACCAAATAACAACAACAACCCCCTACCATTCCCATTACGCTGCGCCTTGTAGTCTTCTGTCAAAAGGATATCAGAAGAATTTTGAGCAATCTTTATGCCAAGAATTTACTCTGGCTACTTGTAAGTGACAGATCATGAATTGTCCAGAGAGAGAATTTGGAATAGACAATGAAAATGAAAGGCACAAGAAAAATAATAAATTTGTTCTAAAAGTGACATGAGGGTGTGTTTCGCATTGGATGCAGTCGGTACTCAAAGTAAAAATAATGACGTGACTAATGATGCATACATCTTACCCTGGCAGTCGTGGCATGAGATCTGACAGATGCTTTTCAAAAAAATAAATAAAGCCTTTAATAGATGATTAAAATACCCTTTAATAGATGATTAAAAATCCTGAAATTATTTAGTTTCATAAATATAGTCAAATTTTTACTGCAATAAATCCTGAATTTATTTTTTTCTTATGGTTTTTGCAGAGTAATTAATTGCAAGCATCTGTCAGATGCTGTGCCACAATTTATGTAATACTTTTTGATTTTTGTGAATAGCACAAGAATTGACTTTGCTGCAAACTTTTAAATTCTGTTTGTTTAATGTTCAAGATTAATTGCCTTTCCACTCCCACAAATTAAGTAAACATCTGCTGTCGTAAAAGAGTTGTTGTTTTGAAAGATTTGTTTTTACGTACTATGTGAAAACAGTAACTGGTTTTGTATATTTGGTTTTTATAGTAGATTTGTATATTGCATACACATGTATAATAGTTGTAGAAATGGAATGTGATATTCATTAAAGATAGACACTGCTCTTTGGGGAGCAAGCGAAGTATCACATGTCATGTGGTGTGAAGTGTGGAAAATTTTAAAAAAATTTGAAAAAATTGGTAAATCGAAGTGTAGAATAGTATCTAATATGTATAGTACATATATTTTTTAATTTTTTTTAGTATATGCATGTGTGCTTGTTTAAAATGTTTTGTGCTAATAGTCTTTTCAACTGGAAAATGGATCAGAATAATAATCAAGTCAATCTCTTTTACCCAGAAAAGTTTTTTTTAATTTGCAAAACAATTAATATTTTTTGATTTTTTGAAAAATAAAACTTTAATTTATTAAAAATAAAAAGATATGTACAGCAATCCCAGGGGTTCACATCTGGTAAGTATGGTCTTGGCACACCCAGGGTCCTGAGCTGGATATCATCATTCTTCTCTTTCTTGGTGATTCTCTTCTACTTCTCTCTCTCTCTCTCTCTCTCAGGGTAATTCAGAATTTTTTTTTTGCTTGGTGTAGCATAAGCCTCAGGCTTCCTTGCACCATATGGCTAATAATAATAATAAGTCATTTCAGAAAAGTTGAAATGAACATGTATGTCTGTAATGTGTTTCCAACAGTTTCCCAAAATCCATGAGAGTACTCATGTGATGTTGAAAGAACTCTGCAAAGCTAGTTGATGTGAGTAGTGTGGGTGTATCATGAGTTGTGTTTTGTTTGATTGGCCTCTTAGTTACTGGAAGGTGTGATCACCAGGAAGGTAACCTCCCAGCATCTGTCCATGGCACAGGGAGTAGATAGGACTCAGGTGAAGCTGCCAACATGCTGGTGGGCAGGAGCAAAGGAATAAGTTCAAAGGTGGGCAGCCAATTGTAAGGTCCTTGTAAGCTGCCAATCTATCCCACCTCAGGGACAGATTCCCAAAGTCAGAAAATCATCTCCAGAGAGTCTGGAAGCAGATCCCATGACAGTGAAGGAGCATGCATCCATCATCTGCAGAGATTCCAACTGGGTTACCTCAGGGCAGAAGAGAAATGCAGCCACCAAGGCTGGACATAATCTAACACATTGGGGCCAGTCAACAGTGATAAGGAAAACTCCAGGCAGGAGGAGGGGGAGAACCTGGCTTGGGTCAGTACTGGAGGGACAAGGGACACTGATTCCACAACGAAGAGTTTCCAATGTCAGAAGAAGAAAATTCATATAGATCCTGTGTTGAAAGAGTTCCATCTGCAAGAGGAGGTGTGTGGTCTGGGAGGAGCAGTAGGAGTCTGGAAGTGATTTGAGGTAGGTGGAGGGAGGAGCTAAGGAAGGAGAGGTGATGAAATCATCCACTAAATACAACAGTATCAAAGGAAATAAAAGTCTGGAAGGCATCATTATTCTGTAGGAGGGTGTGTTCTGGTTTAAGAGAGGAGAGGATAACAGAAATAAGCAGCTGAGGTCTAGGCAAATATTGCAGTCATGCAAAATGTGTTGCCCTTCTTGCTCACCACAGCAGCAGAAGGCTCTGTTAGGATCGGGTCCAGTAGTGCCCTTTTGATTAGTCCACAACTAGTAAGAAGATAAGTCACTTGTAGTTTTGGGGTAAATCACTTGGAGCATTGCTTGTCAACAAATGTCACAGTGGGAATGAATAACTTGATGATATAGCCCTTGTCTAATCTGCATCAGCAGGTCTGCCATATGGAAACCAATTCATTCCATATGTGGGTTTTTCTTTTTGTGGTATCTTCATCTGGGCAAGTCCATATACTGAGAAATTCCTTTTTTGTTTATCCTAACCATATTTGTAAAATAAGAGAAGTTTACCTCAATATAGTACGTAGAACACTTCCGTATGATACTCTCCAGAAATTAAAATGAAAAAAATCGAAAAACTTACATTAGAGTAACAAATATTTGTTACTCTAATGTAAGTTTTTCGATTTTTTTTTTTTTTTTCATTTTAATTTCTGGAGAGTATCATACAGAAGTGTTCAATGTACTATATTGAGGTAAACTTCTCTTATTTTACAAATATTGATGTCAATGTAGAACATATTGAGCATTACAGCTCTGGTTCATACTATCTTATCCTAACCATGTAAGAGAGACCACAAAAGGCAACATTGGAGGTCCAGTGGTAGTTGGCAAGAGTGAAGTTGTTGAAGTTGTTTTACATGTCCATGATCTATAGGAGGAGCACACCTTAAATCTGATATAGATGCCTCTAAATGATGGTGAACTTGCTAGTGATATCATGCAGTGGTTCTATAAGACAGAATGGAAATGAACACTGCCTTGTATAGTGCCATCTCTGTAGATGGCACAGAGTGCCATCTTTG
This sequence comes from Mastigoproctus giganteus, assembly GCF_048544385.1. Taxonomy (NCBI): domain Eukaryota; kingdom Metazoa; phylum Arthropoda; class Arachnida; order Uropygi; family Thelyphonidae; genus Mastigoproctus; species Mastigoproctus giganteus. The sequence goes on from NC_143575.1 coordinate 128,333,466, forward strand.
TAGCCTCAATCCTATGTGGACTGGGTCAGCATGGCAATATGCAGTTTAATTTTATCAGTGTATACCTTAAGGTATAGGATGAAAGGTTTCCTGTCATCAAGCATTATACTGAGATATGTTGGCAAGGGAGTATTCCTCATAATGGATGGTAGATGGGTTATTCAAATTCAGCTTTTCTTTGAGTAGGAGGGTTGTAGTCTTCTCATTGGTAATTGCCAACAATGATGACGTTTGGTCTTGGAACATGTTACAGACCATTGAGTTGCATTTATGGATAAACAGCAGTGTGAATACCCGTCAGGTATGGGGAATATCATCTCCATATATTATTGATGAAGTTCATCTTCAATGTCCACTTGTTTCTAATTTTTAATTGTTATGAATGAATGAACATTATGTGATTTCTAACCGTCAGGAGATTTGGCATAACTGTTTTTATGCTGAATGGGGCATGCATTCACATTTCTCGGCCATTAGAAGTAGGAGAGTTTCTCTGTGCCTTATTTTGGTGATAGCCATGTCATTTTTCTACTGCTTGGCCACCTTCCTTTCCAAACCATAATCCTTGTGGCTTTTGGTTGGGAGGGGATTATCTCAAGGACAGGGATATTTCAAGGAAAACTTGTAGATGCTTCGCAAGTAAGTACTGTAGCTTTCTTCCAGTTATCTCTTCAGTCCTTTTCCAGTTAGTTCCTTAAATTCTTCCTGCTTTTCTAGGAAACAGTGAAAAAAAAAATTATAAATGCTCTTCCATCCAGTTGTGCTGCTGGTCAAGATGAAATTTCTTTTCTTATTGTTAAAATTGCTAATATTTATATTATTGATTTTCTTACTTACTTATTTTAATATCTCCTTTAATTCTTGTGGAACACCTAAAATCAATCTTCCAGGCTCTATTTCATCATCTGTCCTAAGAGTCTTTGAAATGGATTAAATCAATTGTGTCCTAAGAGTGGTTCACAGATTATTCCAGCTTACATGAAGCAAACACATTTTGGAGTACCAGGAGAAACTAACACTTCTAATCTGTTCCTTACTTTTACATTATAAATGACCATAAAAACACACACAGAAAATGGACTTTAATATATGGGACTTTAATTGTCAATTTGATGCTGTTAACCATCTGCTTAATTCTTTCGGCACCATTGGCGATGATCTCTGGAAGTTTCTGTATAAACTTTTTTTTTTTATCTCTCTCTCTCTCTCTCTCTCTCTCTCTCTCACTGGATTCGTAATCAGTATGGATTGCAAATGCTATTTCAGTTAACTCTGGCATTCCACAAGGAGTGGGTACACATTCTGCTGAGCTTTTCATTGCAGTCAACTGCCTTTCCTACCATGTCACAACAGCGTTTTATCCCTGATGTTTGCTGTAAAAAATTATCACTTCAAACTCTGCAGCATCTGCAATGGTCTCTGAGACTGTTTTTCACCAATTGGTAAGTAAATTTGTCCCTTAGCAGGCTTTAGACTTTCAATTAATCCTACTGAAGCTGAACTTCTTCAGATTTCAGATAAGAGATTTCACTTCAGACTGGTCATATCAGCTCACTAGTGTGCAATTCCAACTGTAAATTCCCATTAAGATCTTGGAATAATTTTTGACTTCAAATTTAACTCTGTTCCTCATTTTGAATCTCTCATATCAAAATTTAAGAAATGTTTGGCTGTTGAAACAGAAACTGTTCAATGTCTCAGATACTTCCGCTGTTGCCATATTTTTTCACTTGAATTTTTAAATCAGTGCTCTCCCATTTGTGCTAAAATTATTAAATCTTGCTTTCAAAAACTTGAGGTATCGGATTTTGAACTGGTTTTCTTTTAAGACTGGATTTGAGAGTTGTTACATTCAACTAAGTCAAAATTGTTGATGATTAATTGTTAAAATATTAAACTTTAAAGAATTCTGGAATTAATATGAATCTTGCACATTCCAGTAAGTTATTTAATGTTCATGTCAACTGCCCTACGTTATTGTCAATTATTGGATGACAAGTTTTAGCATTAGCATTAGTAGAGGCATTTGATGCAAGAAAGCAAGCTTATGCAGCATCAGCCAAAAAAAAAAAAATAAATAAATAAAAAATAACCACTTCCACTTCACTCCTCTGTTCGTTCGAAATACCTGTCCAGCTGAGCCTTAAACTTATTTAGGCTATCAACTTCCACGACAAGGGATGGAAGACTATTCCAGCAACCAACCACCCGCTGGCTAAAGGCAAATTTCCTCACGTCTATCCTACATCTGTCTTTCCTCAATTTGAATTTATGCCCTCTCAGGTGATTGTTCTGAGCAAGAAGAAGAATCTCATCAGCATTGAGCATGCTCAAACCATTCAAGGCTTTATACACCTCTATCAGATCACCTCGCCGGTGCCTAGTCTCCAGACACTAATTTGCAAAACGTAAGCCTTTCTTCGTAAGAGCACCCCTTTGTTCCATTCACTAATCTTGTTGCCCTTCTCTGTACTCGTTCCAGCATCTCTACATCCTTCTTGAAATGAGGCCTCCAGACCTGTATACAGTACTCTAGGTGCGGTCTGACCATTGCCTTATACAAGGGAATAATCACCTCCTTATCCCTTCTAGAAAAATTCCTGTATGTCATTGACAAGACACCATGAGCTACTCTTGCAGCCCGTCTGCACTGCTCAGAAAACTTCATATCTACCTGCACAACCACCCCCAAGTCCCTTTCATTCTCTACCACTGTCCGTGTAGTACCACAGAGTTGATACGTTGCTCTGGGGTTGCTGTTTCCCATATGTAGTACTTTACATTTGTCAATGTTAAACTTCATTTGCCACCTCTCAGCCCATCTGCTCAACCTTTCCAGATCCTGTTGCAGTAGCATAGAGTCAGTAGTGTCCTTGACAACCCTGCCAACCTTCGTATCGTCTGCAAACTTGGACATTAAGCTTGATATACCATCATCAATATCATTTATAAATACAGAAAACAATAATGGACCCAATACTGAACCCTGAGGGACTCCACTAATAACATTAGTCCACGATGAGCAGTGTCCATTGATTACCACTCTCTGTCTTCTCCCCCTCAACCACCCCTTTATCCATAGCAGCAATTTGCCTCCAATGCCACACTGCTCCAATTTGTGCAGCAGTCTTCCATGTGCAACAGTATCAAAAGCCTTTCTAAGATCCAAGTGTATAATATCCAAGTTTGTGACTGAATCATAGTATCCAATCAAATTGGTCAGGCAAGACTTCCCCTTAACAAAACCATGCTGTGTCTGAGCTATAACTGAAGTCTTGTCTAGATGATCCTGCAGTGCTTCTTTAACCAGTGCCTCCATTAATTTTCCAGGAACAGAAGTTAAACTAACAGGTCTATAATTACTTGTGTCGCCCTTTGATCCTCCTTTGTGAATGGGGGGTCACATTTCCACATCTCCAGTCCATGGGTACTTCCATTGAGTCCAAGGAAGCTCTCATAATTATGGCTAAGGGTTTGCTTACTTCCTTTGCTGCTTCCTTTAATATAACTGGATAGATCCCATCCACCCCAGGTGCCTTTCTTGTATTTATCTTCAACAATTTCTCCTCCACTTTACTCTCAGTTATTATAAGATTCTCTAGCTTACTGCCAGAGTTGAATACACCTCTGGCATTCCCCTCGCTGAATAACTCCTCATGTGTGAATGTTGATGCAAAATATTCATTCTGTTTGTTTGCTACCTGAGCAGGATCATCAACAGTTGACCCATCGATATCAAGTGGACCAATCTGATTCATCCCCTTCCTTCAAGAGTTTACATAAGTAAAGAACTCTTTGCTGTTTTTCTTTGCATCCCTTGCCAAAGATTTCTCGTAATCTGCCTTTGCCTGCCTAACCACGTGTTAATTTGTATGTATCCCATGCATTTTTCTTCTCTGTCACATGTCTCATTAGTTCATCTGACATCCACTTAGGCCTAAACCTTGAACAATATTTCTTAGTTGGTACGTAAAGCCTAGTAGCTTCCAAGATAAGTTCTTTGAATGCTTCCCATTTTGAATTTGCTGTTGGTAACATCATCAGTTGGTCCCACTGTATAGAATTTAAATACCGTCTCAATCCATTGTAGTCGCCTTTACGAAAGCAATAACCCTTCCCTTTACCCCTAATGGTAGTTACCTCTTTGAGTAAATCCCACTTCAGCACACTGTGATCATTGCCACCTAGTGGTTCATTTACTTGCAGATTCGTAATGCATGAAGAATCACTACTGATAATCAAATCAAGAGTATTACTCCCTCTAGTTGCCTCCTGAACATGCTGATGTAGAAAACAATCATCCAATAAATTCACAAAAGCCTTGCTAGTGTGTGAGTGACTAGCCCCCAAATTCCAGTCAATATCTGGGAAATTAAAATCCCCCATTATAATTCCAACTGCTCAATTCAAGCCAAAACTTGTACTATTAATTAACAGGCTATGGAGGCTTGATAATCACACTCCCTGCTGTTTACTGAGAGCTCTTATACTGCATATCAACCCCTGAATGCTTCTTTCACAATAAAAGCCATTTCCAAACAAGTCTGGAGTAGACTATTGTTTCTCTAAATCATTAGATTTCTCCATCTTTTTCCAATGTGTCTTTATTGAATAGTTCCAACCAACAATAATCATACAGAACTATGCTGCTAATATAATTCTCTGGTATTAAGTGATATTAATATGTAATGATTTGCCAAGGTAATAATATTGTGACTTGGCTTCAATCACCATAGAAATCATAGTTTTGTTTTATTAAGTAAATATTTCATATTCTCCAAAGTTTATTATGCTTTTATATAACTACAAAATCTTGTAGTTATATAAAAGCTTCTTTCCTTCTTTATTAGCATTAGCAAAGGCATATGATGCAAGAAAGCAAGCTTATATAGCATCAGCCAAAAAAAAAAAAAAACCTCATTTCACCCATCCACTCACTCCAAATGTTTGTCTAGTTCTGCCTTGAATTTATTTAAGTTATCAACTCCTACACGACAGATGAAGTTTGTTCTAGCAATCAATCACCCGCTGGCTAAAGGCAAACTTCTGCACATCTGTCCTACAAGTGTCTTTCCTCAGTTTGAATTTATGCCTTCTCAGACAATTATTCTGAGCAAGAGGAGGAATTGCCTCAGCATTGAGCATGCTCAATTCAAGGATTTATACACCTCAATCAGATCACCTCGCAGGTGCCTAGTCTCCAGACACTGTTATTTGCAAAACTTAAGCCTTTCTTCCTAAGGGCAACCCTTTATTCCATTCACTAATCTTGTTGCCCTTCTTTGTACTCGTTCCAGCAGCTCTACATCCTTCCTAAAATGAGGCCTCCAGACCTGTATACAGTATTCAAGGTGTGGCCTGATCATTACCTTATACAAGGGGATAATCACCTCCATATCCCTGCTAGAAAACTTCCTGTATATCATTGACAAGACACCATGAGCTACTCTTGCAGACCATCTACACTGCTCAGAAAACTTCACTTTCATTCTTTACCACTGTCAGTGTAGTACCGCACAGTTGATACCTTACTCTGGTGTTACTGCTTCCAATATGCAGTACTTTACATTTGTCAATGTTAAACTCCAGTTGTCACTCAGCCCATCTGCTCCACTTTTCTTGATCATGTTGCAGCTGCGTACTGTCATTGGTGTCATTAACAACCCTGCCGACCTGCATATTGTCTGCAAACTTGGACATTAAGTCTGATATATCATTAATAAATACAGAAAACAACAATGGACCCAACACTGAACCCTGGGGGACTCCACTAATAATATTAGTTCATGAAGAGCAGTGTCCATTGATTACCACTTTCTGTCCTCTTCCACTCAACCATCCTTTTTTCCATAGCAGCAATTTGCTTCCAGTGCCCCACTGCTCCAGTTTGTGCAGCAATCTTCCATGTGCAACAGTATTAAAAGCCTTTCTAAAATACAAATATATGATATCAAAATTATTCTTTGCATCCAGTTCCTTTGTGTCCACATCATAGTATCCAATTAAATTGGTCAGACAAGACTTCCACTTAACAAACTCCTGCTGTGTCAAAGCTATAACTGAAGTCTTGTCTAGATGATCCTGCAGTGCTTCTTTAACCAGTGCCTCCATTAATTTCCCCGGAACAGAGGTTAAACTAATTACTTGTGTTATTAGGTCTGTAATTACTTCTGTTGCCCTTTGATGCTCTTTGTGAATTGGGGTCACATTTGCACATCTCCAGTCCCTGAGTCCAAGGAAGCTCTCATAATTATGGCTAAGCATTTGCTTATTTCTTTGCTGCCTCATTTAATATAACTGGATAGATCACACTCACCCCAGGTGCCTTTCTTATGTTTATCTTCAGCAATTTGTCATCCACTTTGCTCTCAGTTATTATAAAATCATCTAGCTCACTGCCAGAGTTTATTTCACCTCTGGCATTCCTCTCCCTGAATAACTCCTCATGTGTGAATGTAGATGCCAAATACTCATTTAGTTTGTTAGCTACCTGAGCAGGATCATCAACATGAAGTGGAGCAATCTGATTCATCCCCTTCCTCCTGGAGTTAACATAAGTGAAGAACTCTGCTGTTTTTCTTTACATCCTTTGCCAAAGATTTCTTATAATCTGCCTTTGCCTGCCTCACCTTCTTTGCAACTTGGTTACAGATCAGCTTATATCTATCATAGGCTTTCGTGTCACCTGTTAATTTATATGTATCGCATGCATTTTTCTTCTCTGCCACATGTCTCATTAGTTCATCTGACATCCATTTTGGCCTAAACTTTGAACAATATATCTTAGTTGGTATGAAAAGCCTATTAGCTTCCAAGATTAATTTTTTGAATACTTCCCATTTTGAATTTGCTGTTGGTAACATCATCAGTTGGTCCCATCGTATAGAATTTAAATACTCTCCTAGACCAACGTAGTCACCTTTACAAAAGCAAAAACCCTTCCCTTTAGCCCTGATGGTAGTTACATCTTTAAGTAAATCCCACATCAGTGCACTGTGACCACTACCACCTAGTGGTTACTTTCCTGCAGAATCATAATGCATGAAGTATCACTACTGATAATCAGATCAAGTGTATTACTTCCTCTAGTTGCCTCCTGAACATGCTGCTGTAGAAAACAATCATTCAATAAATCCACAAAATCCTTGCTACTGTGTGAGTGACCAACCCACAAATTACAGTCAATATATGGGAAATTAAAATCCCTCATTATAAGACACTCTGATTTACTGGCCCACTCTATTTCTCTATATAGCTGTTTATTATACTCATCAGAGTCATTAGGCCTATAACACACTCCTACTCTCAATTTTGCTTTCCCAGTGCTTATGTCACACCAATCTGACTTGGCACTACACTGCACTGTCTAGCCATGTCGACTGGCTGTACTTCCTTGGATTTTGTGTTTCTTAACTAATAGCATAACCCCTGATCCCTTCCAGTTCTGCATTTTTTATATGTTTGACACCATGTCTCTGATATCCCAACATATCTACCTTTTGATGTTTTGACCAACACCTCAAATTCATCAAATTTATTTACCAAACTCCTAGCATTGGTGTATATGCAAATATACATGTATCTGTTTCTATTCTTAGCTACCCTAACATAGCCCATGTATTTACATGTTCCGCAATGACTCCCATCAGTCTCTTAAATCACCTGCACCTTGCTTTCCAGGCTGCTGCTCATTCCAATAGAAGCAGTGCAAGAATCACTTTCAACTCTGGCAGCGGCTACTGTTAATCTATTAGTCCCCCAAGCTAGCAGTTTTCCAATCCACCTAACACTGCCTCGATAGCATCATCAAATATTCTTGCACCCTTTCTATTTAAGTGTACCCGATCCCTGTAGAAGTTGTCTCTCCTGTTAACAAGCACAGACCAGCTGAGAAAAATTCTATCCCTTGAGCCTTGCACAATCTCTTCAGGGCCAAATCGATCAACAGAAACTCTCATAATATACTCCCTCCTGTCGTGTCTCGCCAGAATTGCAGAAACTTTCAAATTCACCCCTCACTCGCAGCTGTTTTTCAACATTGACCTGTACTTGTTAAGTAATTTTGCCAGTCTCCTACTGTTAATATTAGTCCCAACATGTACAACAATATCACCTTTTGTGCCCTTAAAAGATGATATCTGCTCTACAACGTCATCAACCTTTGCCCCTGTCAGACATACCCTGTTCCTGTTCCTCCTATCTCTTTTGTACAATATGTTCCCCGTTTCCCTGAAAATAGTCACCAACAACAACAACTAGTTCCTTTGGGAGCAGTGCATTCTGCCTTGGGGGTTGCCGCTGCGTTGCGTGATGTTCAAGTGCAATGTCTGGCGTTGATGTGGGCAGCTGAGAGCTTGGTGGGCCCCTCAATTTAAATCCTTCGAGGACATCCACCCAGTCTTTCAAGCTCTCATATAGGCCCATAACAACGCTGAGTTGGCACCTGATTTCCTCACACTCCTTACATCGTGTGTGCGCGTGCGCACACACACACACACACACACACACACAAAGATATTCCCCTTGGCAATATCATGTCCCATTCCTGATTGCTCCATAAACATCAAACAAACAGTACATTTCAAAAGGCTGTGATTCAGAGGGCAATCGTCCCCTTAGTTCTCTCCTGAGCCACAGCTCTCCCATTAGCTTGAGTCTTTTGCTTTTGCTCTAGTCTGAGTCATGATTTCGATTCAATTCGAATAAAATTTCAATTTCAATACAAAAATATAACCCTAAACTTATATCTCAATGCAGTTATAACACTATATACAGTGGTACCTCGACATACGAGTTTAATTCGTTCCGTAACCTTGCTCGTATGTCAAATTGCTCGTATCTTAAAGCAATTTTCCCCATTGAAATTAATTGAAATGCCATTAATCCGTTCCAGCTCCCAAAAAACCACCTCAGTTGTTTTTGTTAAGTGTTTTTGAATAAGAAAAATGTACTGTATTTACAAGAAGAAACATTTATTTATAAATAACAAATACATATTCTATAGAAACATAATAAAAGAAAAGGTGAAGTGCTTACGGAAGCATATAATTTTCGTCATTGGTCTTCGCTTTTTTTGTCACGCTTTGCTCATTTTCACCTGCAGATCGTTTAAAAAAACTGTCCAAGGAGGTTTGTTTCTTCCTCCCTTTCAGGATATTGCGGAAATGTGTTAGGCAAGTTTCGTTGAACAACTCGGATGCACGACCAGTTGCAACTTTTTCGGGGTGATTTTTATCCACGAACTCTACAACTTTCTCCCACATTCCCAAGATCTCCTTTATATTTCTTGTAGAGATAACCTTCCCCATCTCTGGCTCCTCTTCAAAACTAATTTTTCGTTGAACCACCATATGCTGCTGCGAATGTAGATCGTGTAACTCCTCGGTTGTCAACTCCTGAGTCTGTTCCTCGACAAGTTCGTTCACATCTCTCTCATCCACCTCCAGACCCATGGATTTTCCCAGAAAAGCAATCTCCTCTACCACTGACACTTCGGGTTCCAATCCTTCAAAAGCCCTTTCAGCTACAGCCTCAGGCCACAGCTTCTTCCATGCAGATATTAAAGTCCTCGTTGTAACACCCAGCCAGGCCTGATCAATAATTCTTAGGCATATCACGATGTTAAAGTGGTCCTTCCAGAACTCTCGAAGGGTAAGGTTTGTGTTCTCCGTCACTTCAAAGCAGCGCCAAAAAATGTGCTTAGTGTACAACTTCTTAAAATTAGAAATCACCTGCTGATCCATGGGCTGCAGGATAGGAGTGGTGTTGGGTGGTAGGTAGAGAACCTTTATAAACTTGAACTCTTCGAGTAAATCATCTTCGAGATTTGTTGGGTGAGCGGGGGCATTGTCGAGGACGAGAAGGACTTGCATGGGTAGGTTGTTTTCCTGTAGATATTTTTTAACAGAAGGGCCAAACACCAGGTTTATCCACTCCACAAAGAATTTCCTGGTGACCCACGCCTTCGGATTTGCCCTCCACATAACTTGTAGTTTTTCTTTTAAAATCTTATGTGACTTAAAGGCTCTGGGATTTTCCGAATGGTATACTAGCAGAGGCTTGATTTCGCAGTCGCCACTCGCATTGGCGCAAAGTGCTAGAGTTAATCTATCCTTCATGGGTTTGTGACCTGGCATCGTCTTCTCCTCTACCGTTATGTAAGTCCTATTCGGCATCCTTTTCCAGAAAAGCCCTGTCTCGTCACAGTTGAAGACTTGCTGAGGGATGTATCCTTTGGCTTCTATCAGTTCGGAAACGTTTTGATGTAAACCTCAGCTGCCTTCACATCCGAACTTGCTGCCTCACCATGCCTGACGACGGAGTGAATGCCGGTCCTTTTCCTAAAGTTGTCAAACCAGCCCCGACTGGCTTTAAACGAGTCTTCCGATTCCTCGTTTGTGGAAGTGTGTGGGATCTGCTTCAGCAGATCACCGTAAATCGCTCGTGCCTTCTCACATATGATACTTTGTGTTAAGAATCCTCCTTGAAGCTGCTTCTCTGTCAACCATAACCATCAGTAGTTTCTCCATTTTCTCATGGAGAGAGGGCCGGAGCTTAGAAATTATTGTAACGCCCTTGGCTGGCGTTATACCCTTTATCAACTTCTTCTGTTTAAGCACAGTACATATCATTGATGTGCTACGCCCGTACATCCTCGCCAAGTCAATTACTCGCACACCTTGCTCATGTTTTTCTATGATTTCACGCTTTAATTCAATAGACATCATCTTCTTCTTCGGACCCATGGTTATAAAAATAAATTTGATAATGTTTTGTAAATGTACAAAAAGCAAAAAACGCGAACCCAACTTATCAAAAATGCTACGAAAACGAGGGAAACAAGCACACAGACTGAGGTCTAGTCTGAGGTGGGAGAAACTGTTAGACGCTGCACACGACCCCAACATGCGCCCGGCATGTTGGGGTCGTGTGCAGCGGTGTAGTGTGCGATTCCTCGTATCTCAAATCTTGCTCTCATCTCAAAGCAAAATATCGCTCGCTCGGCAGCTCGTATCTCAAAACACTCGTATATTAGGGCACTCGTATATCGAGGTACCACTGTATATATATACAGGTGACCCCTGCTTAATGCTGATAATTCATTCCCGAAATACAGAGCACTAAGTGAATCAGCTCTAAGCGAATGCCGCATTCCCGTAATGTAATGTATGTATTTGTCAGTCTCGGTCTGTGACATAGGATATTTCCTAATCAATAATAAATGGTAGCGGAAAGATGCTCAAATGTCGGTCAAAATATTTAATATTAAAAATTTGTACATATAAAATATTCTCCATTACGTGCATATATAATTATGTGGTATGTAACTACATTGCGTATCAGAACTAAACTTAAAATGCCAATTAAAATCATGAATTTAACTTTGGTTGATTTTGGGTTGTACTTTGGCTGTCCTCCTAGTAAACTGAAAGGGGTTTACTTTAAAATCCCCACAGCATTACCACCGAACAGTAAAGCCAACTGATTCTTTGCCACTTTGAAGCCTGGCATGTTTTTTCTTCTTTCAATATGAAACTTCTTTTAGGCATTCGTTTCCAAAAAAGTCCTGTTTCATCTATGTTAAAAACTTGTCGAGAAGTTTAACACCACTCTTCAATAATTTTTAGAAGTTCTTTTTTGAAAGTTTTGACTCCTTCTTGATCTGCACTTGTGGCTTCTCCCTGGATTCTAAATCTATCTTACCAGCCCTTACTAGCTTTATCCCATCCCTGTAGATGGGATAAAGCCAGTAAGGGCTGGCTTTAAATGGTTCCACATTTTTTTTTTTTTTTTTTTTTTTTAAGGTGAACTTTCTTCAAATCATATTATAGGCTTGATTATAGACAATATACTTGATCATTTTTTAAAATGTTAAATCTCGCAACTACGTAACAAGTCACCTTAGTGCAATTAAATTAGAATGGGAGAAAATTTCACTGAGCGTGGGAAACCGCTATTCATTTTCAAGCTATTGACTACATCAGATGAAACGTTTTCGTTAAACATGCCAAAATTTCAATCTATACGCTGGTATCAGAGTGTTATAGTGAGCGTTGTGATAGCGTTAGAGTGAGATATGGGTTATAATATAAGAACAGCATTATAGCAAATCACCGTAGAGCGAACCTAGTTGTAACGAGGGCCTGCTGTATATACAAATTCAGTAGATATAGCATAAAATGGTACCGATAGATTAAAATTCAAAATCAAAATTGTCAGTGAATATCTGCAATATACAAAAAGGACCCTATCAGCCTCTATATAAAGCAAAGCTAATAATAATCATAATAATTCCATATTTACACAATACAAAATCTAAAATACCAAATTTTATCTATTAGTATTGAATAAGGCTTACATTGAAAGGCATGTCATCATGGGGCTTGCACCTCTCAATATATGCCATCAATAACAACCAAAACTATAAGTTTTGGTTGTTTCTCTCTCTCTCTCTCTTTCGGTGCCTCCGTAGCCAGGTGGGAAGGAGCAGCAGTGCCTAGCACACGCTTCTTGATTAGACCGGGGTTCGAGTCCATCACCACCAAATACAGAGGATGCAGAAAGGTCAGGGAATGACCACTGCATATTCCCGGAGCAATATGGCCTTAGTTGCTAATGCTCCTAAAAACCAAACAACATCTCTCTCTCTCTCTCTCTCTCTCTCTCTCTCTCTATATATATATATATATATATATATATATATGCCATCAATAACAACCAAAACTTATAGTTCTGGTTGTTATTGATGGCATATATTGAGAGGCACTACCCCCATGATGATGTGCCTTTCAATGTAAGCCTTATTCAGTAATAATGGGTGAAAATTTGCTATTTTAGATTTTGTGTGTCTAAATATGGAATTATTATGATTATTATTAGCTTTGCTTTATATAGAAGCTAATAGGGTCCTTTGTATGTTGCAGAGATATTCACTGCCGATTTTGAATTTTAATCTGTCGTGATAGGTACCATTTTATGCTATATCTATTGAATTTGTATATTCTCAGACAAATGTAACGTCAAATCATTTCTGATGGCATTAATCTGTTCTGACTAGTAATTTTATCTGTTTTAAATAAATATATTTTAAATATAATATATATATATATATATATTTCAGTATAGAGTATTATCTCTGAGTTTATTATTATTATTATTTTATTATTATTATTAGGCCTATGGTGCAAGGAAGCCTGAGGCTTATGTTGCACCAGCCAAAAAAATTCCCGAGTTACTCTGAAAGAGAGAGAGAGAAGTAGAAAGGAATCACCAAGAAAGAGAGAAGAATGATGATACCCAGCTCCAGGACCCTGTGTGTATGCCAAGCCCATACTCATCAGTTGTGAGCCCTTGGGTTAAGATACTGTATAAAGTTATTCCATGAGAAGTACTGGAAAAAAACTAGGTGTTTCATTTAAATGAGTACAACCTACCATTCAAATATTCAAGGAGACTGGCAATTTAAGGCACCAACCACGATCGGGACAACTGTGCATATTCTCCAAACAGGCCTCTGCGGTTGGGTATATCCATACTGTTTTTTTTGAGTCTTTTTTCACCAACCTTGCGTAGAATTAAAACACCAGGGAAACTAAACTTTTGATAACTGATTTATAATAAGTCAAAATATCCGCATCTACAACAAATTTAACTTTATAATAAACTCTACATATAAATTATTAAAATCTGCTACATTACAATCAATAAAATGCATAAAATATACTGCATTAATCAGTATATTTTATGCATTTTATTGATTGTAATGTAGCAGATTTTAATAATTTATATGTAGAGTTTATTATAAAGTTAAATTTGTTGTAGATGCGGATATTTTGACTTATTATAAATCAGTTATCAAAAGTTTAGTTTCCCTGGTGTTTTAATTCTACGCAAGGTTGGTGAAAAAAGACTCAAAAAAACAGTAACTGTGCATATTAATGAAAGTACAAGATAAGACCATAACACTGATTTCTAAATGCAATTGATTTACTGTACCTGAAATCCAAGCTGAGTTCTACAGGAATAGAGACTCATCTATCTTCATCCACTGTAAAACTTTGTCTTAAACAAGTAAAACTTCGTGGTCATGTAGCGGTCCAAAAACAATTATAACCAGAAAATCAAAAGAAACGGTTGCCTTGGACTAAGAGCCATTAACGTTAGACAATTGAAGAGTGGAAAATTGTACTGTGGACAGATGAAACCAAATTTGAAATTTTTAGATCCAAGCTTAAGAGTTTATGTGAGATGATCAACTGAAGAAAAAATGGTACCACATTGTTTATTGCCTACAGTCAAACACAGTGATGGTTGCTTCTGAATTTCTGGAGTGGGTGACATCATCAGAATTGAAGCAATTTTAAGAAAAGAAGGCTAAAACATTTTCAAAAAATGTTTTAGTCTTCTTTTGACTCAATTTTTGTCTTGTTTCTGTTTGAACATGTTTTTCATCTTGATTCTGGACTTCTTTAAACAAAACTTTTTGGCCATTGGTGATTTTGAAGTCCACTGCATGCCCTGAGGCTTCATTTCTGGTGGTACTGAACCCCAATACACCTCTCCAACAACAATAGTCAAGGAAATTAGGATTGTCTTAAGTCAGGCTGTATGGCACAAATTTTGCATAGATCTTCCTTTTCTGTAAATCTTCACACAAAATTTGATAAATCATTTCCTTATTCACATCCAACTATCAAGCCATCATTCTGAGGATCAAACGACTATCTCTAACTGGAACTTCCTGAACTTTTGCAACTCTATCCTCATTTTGAGAAGTTGAGGGACTTAGGTAATTGCAAATATCCTCACATCCATCTCTGAACCACATACCATCAAATACCCTCTCATGGGTAGCACATTTGGTGAATCACCATCCACCTCACACTGGGTGGAAAAGGCCCGAGTTCAAATTCCATCGATGATGTGAAGAACTTTTATGGGTCTTTTTCACAACGTGGCTGAGTTAGTTGGTCTCAGCCGAAGGTAGCATGGTTTTCCTCCCAGAAAAGAGAAAATGGACCGCAGAACACACGCAATTTATGTTGCGTGTGTTCTGCGGTCCATTGCAGATTTTCCCAGTTTAAAGCAAAATTTGATATTCATTCTTTGCTCCATTTGCAAAATGGTGACATGTTAACACTACTAACGAAACTGGTTGTTACTTGTAATCCAGAAGCTTACTAGATTTCTGTACCACCATATGTTGGAGGAATACACTTCTGTTTATTTTCATTCATCAAACATGACTGCAACAGCACCAGTCCGGGAACTTTATTGCGACACCTCGTATACATATAATAGGTATACATATGATTGGTAAACACTAAAAACTCTTGTATAAATTGTTACATTCTGTAAAACTAAGAAATCAACATGTAATTATTTGCTTTGGTAAATACAAAAACTTGTATATGTATAAATTTTGATACGCTGTAAAATTAAGAATTATTTTCGAAATCAACAAACATTTATTGAAATCAGTTGGTATATTAGTGGGAGTAAAAATTATGTTGGCTATTGTAGTTTGTTTAATTTATTAAATCACAGAGTACAAAATACATGTTGAATTTCAATTTTTATTAAAATCCAGGTGGAAGTGAGTACATTACAAAAAAGCGTTGAGTAAATATTACGTTGAATTAAGTGCAGTGAAGTGAAAACAATTACTTTTATAGCTATATTAGTTAATTAGTAATTAGCTGTCAAGTTAATTAGATTGTTCAATTATTCACAGCTAATGGAAATTCAATTAGTCAAATCAGATGCACCTGAAATGTATGCATCTGTTTGTGTTGTACTTGTGTAAAAATATGCCACATGAACTAAATTTTTGTTGCTTTTCAAGATTATGCCAAGCAGATTTTCGGCAGACTTATTTCTTTGGCTCTTCGCTTTTTAGGCTCCTCCGCAATGCAATGCAACACAGTTTTGATCCATCATTTTCAAAGTGTATAATCATCAACTAATGGCTTCTCATACCACTCTGAATTAATAGATATACATTTTGAATGCTGGACTTCTTTTTGGATATACTATATCTTTACTGCTTGTTAATTGAAATAATCACATTTTGTTTCTTATCAACAACATCAGCTGGGTTATCTGATTTATTTATTATTTATTTACTGTAGCAGTAGTAGTGGGAATCCACTTACCGGGCTGGTCCACTCTGAAGTATTCCCATTTGTGACTATGGTGGCTCCTGTTCTCCAGTCAATCCATGATCCACCTTTTGATCTTCTCTGTAATTCCAGGTTGTACAACAGTCTTTCATGTGAGCCCTTATCAAAAGCTTTACTAAAATCCACGTACATGTCACTATAAAAGACCGAAATCTGGTAAATCCTAAGTTTTACCAATACATTTTGGTAAAAGTGTATTGGTAAATTCCATTATCTGACTGAATAAGTCTAAATCTTATTAATTTTACAGAAAACATCCAACAAGATGCCATTAGTATTAGTAATAATAGTGGCAAATGATGCAAGGAAGAAAGGAAGCCTATACATCTGCAGAATATACAGAATGTACAACCTGTACATTCTCTCAAATAATTTGTCATTTGCTTTAAGGTTATGTCCTCTTATGAGTGCTGTCTGAGAAAGAGTAAGCATTCAACAGAATTTAGTTTACTCAATAAATTTATTTAAACACTTCAACGAGGTCTCCTTGCAGATTCCATTTCCAAGTGCTGCAATTCACCAAACTGAAGTCTTTCATTATAGGAATACCCTTTTGTGCCCAACTAATAAAATTATTGCTCTTATTTAGACCCATTCTGACAGTTCTGTATCCTTAACATGTATGCAGTATTCAAGATACAGCCTAGCCATTGCTTTATACAACCAGATAATCATATCGTTCTTTCTGCCAAGATTTCTGTGTATAATTAACTGTTCCAAATGAGCTGTCCTAGCAGCCTGTCTGCACTGTCAAACAGACTGTCAGGACAGCTCATGTGGTATAAAATTGCCCACCACTGAGAGTGATAATAGCCATGATAACATCATGTCAGACTATACAATTTCCTACTGCCTTGAGAACAGTAACACCCATATAGTGTGTTATTCTGAGATTACTGCTGCCCATCTGTAGAACCATGCATTTATCAATGTTAAAATTTAATTGCCATTTCTCAGCTGAGCTGGCAATTTTTTTCTAATAAAGTCTTGTTGCTGTGATATACCTTGATTCTTGTCATTAACCAACCTGCCAACCATTGTATCATTTTATTAATATCAAATCATAATCATTAATCATAATACATATCATCTGCAAACTTTAGAAAATAAGTTTTATATACCTTCATCAATATTGTTAATAAATATTAAAAACAGTAAGCGGCCAAGCACTGAACCCCAAGGGTCGCCACATTAGTCAAGTAGAGAAGTGCCAATTAATAACCACCTTCTGTCATTTGTCACTCAACTATCCCCTCATCCATAGCAGTAATTTCCCCAAATTCCACACCACTCCAATTTGTATAGAAGTCTTTTCGTGTAGAACAGTTTCAAAATCTCTCCTGACATCTTTTTTTTTTTTTTTTTTTTTTAATGGAAGCTCCAAACACGAAAGGTATCAAAACCTATAGTACTAAGTACTATAGGTTTTGATACCGTACATGGGTTGAAAGAGAAGTGTGGTGGTGGTGGGGGGGGATGCCAGAAAGTATGTGATATACAGCCACTCCTCGACTTACGTGAAGGTTGCGTTCTGCGTTAGTTGGAATTTCCCTAAATGCTTATGCAGCACTCGCAACTATGCACACTGAATTTGATCGAAGCAAAAAAGAAATATTCGGCAAACATGTAAATAGAATTATTTATTCAATTTTCTTATCTCATGCGCAAGAAAAATTTCAAAATTATAAAATTACAAAAAGAGAGATGACACAAGCATAACATCAGCAAGTTTTATCTTTCGAGCATCATTGCCAGAATTAAATCTCCAGCTGATAAGCATGCCACTGCAGAAGTTGAGCGCTGTGGAGAGTTAGAAGGGGTTTTTTCCAACACATCACAAAATTTCTCTGCAGCTGCAGAATTGGCACCGGCGACTTCACCGCATACTTTAATGTTTTGGAAACCAGCATCATGCTTGAACCAATTAAACCACCCGTTGCTTGCCACAAACTTGGCTTGGGGTTCACCGTACTTATTCTTAATGTCTTCATAAATACTTTTGCTTTCGCTTGAATGCCCATTGGACTCAGGGGCACTCCCTCCTGAATCTGATTTTCCATCCATATTAATAGCTTTTCCATCTTCGATATAGCACCTGAATACTGTTTTGTGATCACTGTTGATCTTAAATGCATTGATCCTTTAACATGTTCTTTTATACGCACACTATCCCTTAAAATAGTATTCACCGTTGAAGCAGTGAGACCTAATTCCATGCAATAGATGACAAACTTTGTCCTACTTTGTACTTCTTAATTAATCATCTTCATTTTTAAATCAATTTTGTTTCATTTCCCATCACTACCAGCACTTGCACTTTCCGTTGGTCCCTTTCCCTTCACATTGTAATAAGTAAATAGGAATGAAGAGAAGATTCTGAAAATTTATTTGTTTTTTATATGATTGAAGATTTCAGTGAAGGGGAACTCATTTCACCATAATACTGTAACGTAAAAACCAACAGAATTCCAGTTATCGGTATAGTCGCAAATGCAATAAGATCGAGCTTACTAAACATTTATAATAGATTGCACCAACAGAAAAGCCCAATGAACCAGAAAGTGCAAATTGTTTTTAATGTTTTATGCTAGTGACCTCCAGAAATGTGTTTTTGAAAAATATCACAAAGGCGTTCAAAATTGATTCTTATAACGGAACATATTATAACGATGAAAGTGTAGTACAATTTCCATTATAAAAATGACCTTTTAGAGAGATAAACAGATTAGTTATATAGCAAAAATTTCAGCTTCCGAGGTGTTATAACGAATTACCAAAATTGTGTTATTGGGTTCACATTATGATATTTTCACGATATCTACATTTATTCCTATGGGATGCAAAATACGTTTCCATGATTTTTTTAAGTTTGCACCAGCTGGCAAAAACTAAAAAATTACGTAAAGTCAAATTTCCAATAGTCGAGTATTATGTAAGCTGGGGAGTGCCTGTATTTATTTTTTGCATGCAATTCCTCTGTTAATGTCAAAGTACATAAATTGGTCAAACACCACCTCCTCTTAACAAATCTATGATGTAATTTCCATATAACCATTCCTGCCAAGATGATCCTGCAGTACTTCTTTAACCAGACTCCATTATTTTCTCTGGAACAGAAGTCAAGTTGACAGGTCTGTATTTGCCCTTTGTGAATATGAGACATTTGAAAATCTCCACTCCTCAGAATCCAAGGATGCTCTTATAATTATGACCAAAGATTGCTCACCTCTATTGCTGCTGCTTTTAATATAAACATCAGCCCCAAGTGCCTTATTTACTTTTAGCTTCAACAATTTCACTTTCTTTTCGGTTATTACAAAATCATTTAGCTCCCAGTTATAACTTAGTATTCACATCCCTGAAAGTAACTTTTTACATATGACCGGTATTTGGCACATTATAGCCTCAGTTGCTGATGCGCCAATAAAACCCAAACCAAACCAAACCAAACCTGAAAGCTTCTTTACACATGAATGCATGTGAAATATTTGTAACTGATCTACATTCATCAGTTTGTCAGTAAGATCATCAGTAGTCATGCCATTTATATCCAGTGGCCAATGTAATTCACTCCTTTCCTTCTAGAGTTAACATATGCAAAAAATACTTTGCATTATCTCTTATCTGGTATAAAAAACAGTAGTTTCTATTACTGTTTCCTATTTAAAATTTGCAGTTGGTCTTTACATGCGAATGTAAAGCCAAACACGTCTCATAATCTGACTTGGCTTGCCTAATCCCCTTATTAATTTGATTGTGGACTACTTTGTACTCACTGTATGTTGCTGGGTCCCTTGATATCCATTTAGGTCTAAGCTTTGAACAATATCTCTTAGCTGGTATAAAAAACAGTAGTTTCTATTACTGTTTCCTATTTAAAATTTGCAGTTGGCCTTTACCTGTGAATGTATACAAAATATTTGTAACTGATCTACATTTATCAGTTTGTTAGTAATTTGAACAGGAACATTAGTAGTCATGCTGTTCATATCCAGTGGCCAGTGTGATTCACTCCTTTCCTTCTACAGTTAACATAAGCAAAAAATACTTTGCTACTTTTCTTTGTAGTCTTAACCAAAGATGTCTCATAATCTGCCTTGGCTTGCCTAATCCCCTTAGTAAATTGATTGTGGACTACTTTGTACTCACTGTTCATTGCCATGTCCCTTGCTATCCATTTAGGTCTAAACTTTGAACAATATCACTTAGCTTGTATAAAAAACAGTAGTTTCTATTACTGCTTCTTATTTAAAATTTGTAGTTGGTGACATCATCATTTGGTCCCAATGAAAAGACTTATTTTTATAAACAGTTTAACAATCATTTAGAACCACTGTAGTCACCGTTACGAAAGCAAAATCCACTCCCTTTACCCAAGCTATATCTTTAAGTAAATCTCACATCAATATACTGTGACCACTGCTGATCAACAAATCACGAGCATTGCATTCTCTTGTATGTGTTAAATGTCAAAAACAGTCATACAGTACATCTAGAAAAGGCACTGCTACCGTGTGAGCAACCAGCCCTCAAGTTCCAGTCAATATTAGCATTAGTAGAGCAGTATGATGCAAGAAAGCAAGCATCAGCCAAAATAAAAAAAAAAAAAAAAAAAGAAAGAAAGAAAGAAACACTTCCCATTTCACCCACATTCATTTGTTCCAAAAGTTTGTCCAGTTCTTCCTTGAATTTATTTAAACTACCAACTTCCTCAAGGCAAATTTCCACATATCTATTCTACAACTGTCATTCCTCAATTTGAGTTTATGCCCCCTCAGGTTCATAATCTGAGCAAGAGAAGAATCCCATCAGCATTGAGCCTGCTCAAACCATTCAAGGCCTTATACACCTCTCAGGTGCCTAAATCTCCAGAAACTGTAATTTGCGGAACTTAAACCCCATCCCTCCTCACTAATCTTGTTGCCCTTCTCTGCACTCATTCTAGCAACTCTACATCCTTTCTAAAATGAGGACCCCAGACCTGCATGCTGTACTTGAGGTGTAGCCTTGCCATTGCCTTATACAAAGGGGTAATCACCTCCTTATCCCTGATAGCAAAATTCCTGTATATCATTGACAAGACTCCATGACCTGCTGTCGGACAGCCTGTCTGCACTGCTCAGAAAAGTTCATATCTGACTGCACAATTATTGCCAAGTATTTTTCCTTCTCCACTACCCTGAGTGTAGTACCACACAGTTAGTACATTTCTCTGGGGTTACTGCTACCCATATGCAGTACTTTGCATTTATCAGTGTTAAACTGCAGTTGTCACTTCTCAGCCCATCTGCCCAAATTTTTTAGATCCTGTTGCAGTAGCATACTGACATTAACAACCATGCCAACCTTTGTATCATATGCAAACTTGAACATCTGGAAAGTACTCTGCGATGAGACATCCTGATTAAGTACTTTCCACTTGTCTGTTTAGCTGTTCATTATTGTCATAAAAGTTCATTATCACTATAAAACAAGTACTTAGACCAGATGGCAATATTCACTTTTATAAATATCGCTTTGAGGAACATTTGAATAGATAACTTTTAAGCTTTTTGTTCCAAAGACGAACCATTGCTGGACTTTGTTTTTTTAACACAAACTAATGAACGAGGTTGTTTGCTCTGATATTCTCTCACTCATAAATATCCACATCCCCTACAGAACAATCAGACTAAACCAGTTACTTTTTATTTTCATTTCAATAGATTATGGTTGTTATATCTTCCGCTAAATTACTAAATTTAATTAATGTTCTTAACTTGACCATTTTATTGATTCTAATTCTCTTATTTAGCATATTTATCTTCATAATTCAATTCTGTATGCTGTTTTAAATCCTTGTCTTATCATTATATGACTTTTGTATCTCCTGTCAAGTTATATGTATTTCATTAAAAATGTACAATTTAATTGACAATGAAATTTAATAAGATTAATAAATTTTACTGATTAATTGATAATACTATACTATATTAAGCTAACAGATTTCTATAGGCTGTATTGGGGCAGTTTCTTGTTTAAGTAGGAACAGGGGCTGATCTTAGCCCTTGGATACACTTGATCATGTTTTGTGACATTTAACCAATCTGTAACAAGTTGTTTATGCTGTTTGTTCTAATATAAACTGTTTTGTCAATTTGTAAATTTTGCTATGCATCTACGATGCAGCTGGGTACAATGCCAAATGGAGCTTGATGTTATTTTCAGGATTTTTTTCTCCTCCCCCCTTTTTTTGTATTGCCCTTTGATTCCACAGTTTATATTAGAACAAACAGCATAAACAACTTGTTACAGGTTGGTTAAATGTCACAAAACATGATGAAGTGTATCCAAGGGCTAAGATCAGCCCCTGTTCTTACTTAAACAAGAAACTGCTCCAATAGAAACTGTCTCTTTCAAATTTTTTCTCTAGGCAATTTATTGTTTATAATCTACAGGCATTCAAAATGGTGCACTTTAATTATAATGACCTTGTATATATATACACTGTGTTCTGAAAGTCTGGAACAAAATTAACATTTATTTTAATTACATAAAATTTATTGCTTTCAAAGGAATGTGGTTTTGCAGTAGTATTGTACAAGTACTATTGCAAATATGAAAAGAGATGCTGTTGCACTAAGTGACATCACTGAGACATATGGTTTACAATAGATTCATAGAATAACTATTCAATGCTGCCATAATATTCCAGTATTGAGTATTAATGTTAGCCATATAGTGCAAGGAAGCCATAGGCTTTTATTGCAATGGCAAAAAAAAAAAAAAAAAAAATAGATAAGAAAATACAAAACAACTTATGCTTCCCACGTCACATAGCTCTCTGTGAAAAATAACATTTCTGTCAGAATAGTTACAACTTCTTGGTAACACTGGTCTGTATCAATTTCCTCACTGAAATAATTTCGACAGATTCTCATTGGAAATATGTTCAAAAACTCAGATGCATGCTTAAAAAGTTATCATTACCCTCAGTTTTCAAATATTGTAGGTTAATGACCCAAAACCAAGACCTGTAGTTTAATCAACTTTTCCATCTATTTTATCTATTTATTTATTTTTCTAGAACATTCAGGAGATTTCTAGAGCTTTCTACAACATTTGAGAATGTTCTAGAATATTATGTACAGAATAAAGGTTGGGATGTTTCTGGAAGGTTTTAGAACTTTCGATGGAGTTCTCTTGAAACATTGTGAGACGTCTAGAAACTTCTCTACCAGTATATATACGAGTGGGTTCCGCATGATCAAGCATTTTCATATTTCAAAAAGTGTGTGTTTCAGAAAGCGAGTGGTGAACAAAGTGAACAAGTGTTTGTAAACAAGTGTAGCGTGCATAAGTGTAAATTGTGAACTGTGATTAAATTAGAAATAAAAATCTACAATTTCTTAATTGTGTTCTTATGTGCTCATACCTCAGCTGTACACAAAATAGGTTGCGTTCTTGCTGAAATAAGCCTGATAGCTTTTGCTACATTTGTGGAGAAGTGGTATTAAAATTTCAGTGGAAGCCACTGTCACAACTTGTGAGAAAAGCCTATGAACTCTATTTTGCATGTAAAATTGGAGACCAAGATAAAGTATGGCCTCCAAAGATTTCCTGTAGCTCATTTTAAAGGACATTCACAGGCTGGCTTTAGAGATATTAATAAATCAATGCCGTTTGCTGTTCCACGATATGGTGGGAACCTCAAGATCACATAAATGATTGTTACTTTTGCATTACCACTATTTCTGGTTTTTCTGGGAAATCCAAGTATAAAGTAGAGTATCCAAACATACCTTCTGCTCTAGGACCAATTCCTCGTGATTATATAATGCCAAAGCCACCAGAAACTTATGGATTTGACTCTGATTCAGAATTGGAAAAAAGTCTCCAGAAGATGCAGGACCCAAAATGAGTACAGATTTAGATTTTTCAACTCTTGATACTGCAGAGCTGCATCTAATCACTCAGGCAGAACTGAATGATTTGGACCTCTCCAAATGAAGGCTCATTTACCAGGATCATGGCTTCAGCAGTGAAAAGGGTGTCAAGGTGTCTTTTTATGGGAAGAGGAAATCTGAAGAGGACATTGTTCTTTGCATGAACAATGTCTAGGAATTAATATAGGAGTTACATCTGGAGCACGTCCCTGAGCATTGGCGGCTTTTCATTGATTCATCTAAGGTCAGTTTGAAAGCTGTTTTACTTCATAATGGAAATAAGTATCCATTAGTATCCATTGGCCCATGCAGTTCACATGAAGGAAATGTATGAGAACCTAGAGGTTCTTTTGCAAAATATATGCTATCAAGAATACAAATGGAATATCTGTGCTGACCTAAAAGTGGTTAGCTTTGTTGACTGGGTTAGAAAGTGGATACACTAAATGTTGCTGCTTTTTATGTGAGTGGGCCAGCAGCGAAGGATTGCAACTAAAGGATAAAAAAAATGGCCAGACTGTTCAGAAACTATACCAGGCCAGAAAAATGTAGCACATCCTCCTTTAGTGGATACATCAAAAATCTCTATTTTTTTGCACATCACATCGCACATCAAGCTAGGTTTGATTAAAAAAAAAAAAAAAAAATTGTGAAAGTGATGGATAAAAATAAAGGGGAAGTATTTCCCTGTTTGAGGCAAAAGTTTCCTTGAATCAGTGAGGCCAAGATAAAAGAGGGAATATTTGTGGGTCTTCAAACCACACTGCTATTCCAAGATGAGGAATTTACTGAAAAATTAAATGCTACAGAAATAAGAGCCTGGAAGGCATTCAAAAACATCTGTCCAAACTTTTTAGGCAATGAGAAATCACAAAATTGCAGTGAAATTGTGGATGAGCTGATTTTAGTGTACAGAGAGTTGAGATGCAAAATGTCATTAAAGTTTCATTTCCTACATTCCCATTTAGACTCTTTTCCTGAAAACTTGGGAGCGGTCTCTGATGAACACAGTGAAAAGTTTGACCAAGATATTTCTCAAATGGAAAAAAGATACCAGGGAAAATGGAGTCCAAATATGTTGGCAGATTACTGTTGGAATCTTGTATGGGAAGACACCAATTATTTTTGATTATAAAAGGCAAAAAAAACAACAACAAAATAAGTGTTTTGTTATCAGATATTTTTGTAAATAGAATGGGATTTTTTTAACTAGAAACTTAGTTTTTGACTTTAATTCCCTCTCCCTTAAAATTGGTAGGTATTACAGCAATACAGTTGCCACATTTGAATTTGACTATGTCAAATCTACAAAAATCACCTGAATTTTACCAGGGAAAGAAAGAAAAAATTTTTTTTGCCAACCAGTAAAATTGTCATCTGTCAATGATAGCATTAGCAGAGGCATACAATGCAATATGACACCTGAACAATGTTCACATTGTTTATTGTCTGAACACTGTTCCCTGAGTGTTCATTGCCTGAACCACAGATTTGCATGAATATGTGCTGTTGGGTCCACAATATGAGGTGGTGCCCATCATGCATACTGTGGCATGATGGGTGCCATCACAGTAAAAAGAAAAAGTGAAGGAACTCAAAAATGATTTTATTTTTATTTAAAGTAAATCACCACCTGATTGAATGCACTTATTACACCATTCTAAAAATTTCTGAAAATAGCCAGTGAAGGCATTCAAAGAAATGTTTAGTTTGGTGGTTGCATTTTTCTTTATGTCCTCAACATTCTGAAATCTCTTTCCTTTGAGGGCAGTTTCCACCTTGTGGAAGAGAAAGAAGGTGCTAAATCGGGAGAGTTGAATGGGTTGATCTGTACAATGATATGTCTTCGTATCAAGTGCAGAATGGGTGGGGACATTATCATGCAACAAGAACCAGCTGCCTTTCTCTCAGAATGGCAGTCTCACCCAGAAAGTATGCTTCAGTAAACTTTGTAGCACTTGTATGTAGAACGCAGCATTGACACTCTCTCTCTCTCCCCCCCCTTCGGGTACAAATTCCTTGTGAATCACACCTGGTTTGTTGAAAAGCATGATTAGCATAGTCTCGATTGTTGACTTCTGTAAACGAAACTTTTTGGGCCTTGGTGAGGATTTTGAAGTCCACTGCATGTTCTGACACTTTGTCTCTGGATCTTACTGAAACACCTAACACTCATCTCCAGTGACAATACGGTCAAGGAAATTAGGATTGTCTGTCAAGTCTGGATGAAGTTTCTGCTCATCCATGAGACTGTGGCAAAAATTTTGCAAAGACCTTCCTATTCCCTAAATATTTCTGCAGATTTTGACAAGTTGTTTTCTTATTCATATCCAACTCATCAGCCATCATTCTGAGGGTCAAATGATAATTTCTTGCTACAATTTCCCAAACTTTTGCAACTGTGTCCTCATTTCGAGAAGTTGATGAATGCCCACTTCTTGGGTCATCGCAAATATCCTCACGTCTGTCTTTGAACTTCTTATACCATTCTAACATACTGGTACAACTTAACATTTCATCACTATAAACAATTTTAACATTTCATACGTTTCTGCTACAGATTTTCCCATTTTAAAGCAAAATTTGATATTTGTTTGTTGCTCTTTTGCAAAATCGTGAAGTTGTACTACATCACACCACTTCAGAAGTTTGAATGAAAGCATTATGCTATCATTCAAACTCGTCCAATGTGATTACAACAGCACCAGTCTGGGAACTTGATTGCCACACCTCGCATCACTGACTTGTGACTCTACATGTTTTTTTCAAACCACAATGGCACAACATTCCTAAAAAAAAAAAAAAAAAAATGGCCTAGTGAAGTGATGTGATAAATTACATCAAACCCTTTACTTTTTTGTTGCGTTAATGGTATGGTGTAATTTTATTGTGGCAAAATCTGCTTGCAGAGAAGATTTGATGTAGGTATAAAAGCTGTTGTCTCTGTTCAAATGCAGTAGTTATGGGTGTGCAATTCTTCATTTAGTGAAACTAGTTTCATTCATCTGAAACACATTGAATGGCCAGTTCTCATCATACTTATTGTATCCAAAGGCTCACTCTGGAAAATCTTGTAATATCAGTTGTTTCCTTTGGTCTATTTTTAAAATCCCATAATAGTGCTGGCAACACTGTTGTACTTATGATGCCTGATTGACATAAATCTCAGGGAACACCAGCTTTTCTTCCAGTAAAGTGATCAGTTCATCAGTATTCCCTACATAGCCAACATTACTGAAGTGGGCATTGATTGTCACACACTTAATATTTTCCATTTTTTCAAATCTCTTAACTTTTTGTGATAATCTAGACTGTGATATTAGTCTGGTTCTGCCTCTCATATTGTTCCAAATGAAA
Organism: Mastigoproctus giganteus; assembly: GCF_048544385.1. Taxonomy (NCBI): domain Eukaryota; kingdom Metazoa; phylum Arthropoda; class Arachnida; order Uropygi; family Thelyphonidae; genus Mastigoproctus; species Mastigoproctus giganteus. Next base: position 128,360,929 of record NC_143575.1, read on the forward strand.
TACAAGCACCATAACAGACTTAATTCTTGTAGTTTAATTAGCAGAGCTTTGTTGAGCAAAGATAACATGGTGATTAATGGAAAATGAATGACCAATATATTCTTTTTTATTTAAAGTAATCGGTATCCCTCTTGATGCTACTTTGTGCAATGGTATTGCTATTAGTGGTGTTTGGAACAAAATAGGATGGTTGATTCCATAAAAAATCATATAATTTGTAGAGTAGTGCTGTGGAAACTGCACTTCTTTACAAACTAGTAGTTCTTTCATTATTAATTTTTTTTCCAAACTTTTAATACACCTTGTGTATGTGTGTTTTAAAAACTAACTTAAGATTATTGCTTCAGGTCTCATTGTAGGGGCTATCATTCGTTATGCTGGACAAGATTTGGAGATTTCTCACATGAGAGTATTTCCAGCATCTCCACCAAATACTTCAGCAGCTATACCTCCAGATAGTTTATTCCTTTCTCTAGATACTAGCCATTTTCCCCATTCTAGGTTCAGTCATGTGGGAAACAAGACTACGTATGCATATATTTTTCGAGGTGAAGTCACTGATGTTGAAAGTAGAGAGTTGGATCAAAAGGTGAGTAGGTAAAAGTATATAATCTGTTATATTAGCATTAGTAGAGGCATATGATGCAAGAAAGCAAGCTTATTCAGCATCAGCCAAAAAAAAAAAAAAAAAAAAAAAGCACACCACTCCCATTTCACCCCTCCGTTTGTTCGAAATACCTGTCCAGTTGAGCCTTAAATTTCTTTAGGCTATCAACTTCAACAACAAGTGATGGAAGTCGGTTCCACCAAACAACCACCCGCTGGCCAAGGGCAAATTTTTGCACATCTATCCGATTTCCGTCCTTCCTCAATTTGAATTTATGCCCTCTGAGGTGATTATTCTGAGCAAGATGAAGAATCCCATTGGCATTGAGCATGCTCAAACCATTCAAAGCCTTATACACCTCTATCAGATCACCTCGCCGGTGCCTAGTCTCCAGACTCTGTAATTTGCAAAACTTAAGCCTTTCTTCGTAAGAGCAACCCTTTGTTCCATTCACTAATCTTGTTGCCCTTCTCTGTACCCGTTCCAGCAGCTCTACATCCTTCTTGAAATGAGGCCTCCAGACCTGTATACAGTACTCAAGATGTGGCCTAACCATTGCCTTATACAAGGGAATAATCACCTCCTTATCCCTGGTAGAAAAATTCCTGTATATCATTGACAAGACACCATGAGCTACTCTTGCAGCTCGTCTGCACTGCTCAGAGAACTTCATATCTGCCTGCACAATTACCCCCGGGTCCTTTTCATTCTCCACCACTGTCAGTGTAGTATCGCAGAGTTGATACGTTGCTCTGAGGTTACTGTTTCCCATATGTAGTACTTTGCATTTGTCAATGTTAAACTTCATTTGCCACCTCTCAGCCCATCTGTTCAACCTTTCCAGATCCTGTTGCAGCAGCATAGCGTCAGTAGTGTCCTTAACAACCCTGCCAACCTTTGTATCATCTGCAAACTTGGACATTAAACTTGATATACCATCATCAATATCATTCATAAATACCGAAAACAACAACAGACCCAACACTGAACCCCGAGGAACTCCACTAATAACATTAGTCCACGTTGAGCAGTGTCCATTGATTACCACTCTCTGTCTTCCGCCACTCAACCATCCCCTTATCCATAGCAGCAATTTGCCTCCAATGCCACACTGCTTCAATTTGTGCAGCAGTCTTCCATGTGCAACAGTATCAAAAGCCTTTCTAAGATCCAAGTATATAATATCAAAGTTATTCCCTGCATCCAGTTCTTTTGTGACTACATCATAGTATCCAATCAAATTGGTCAGGCAAGACCTGCCCTTAACAAAACCATGCTGCATCTGAGCTATAACTGAATTCTTGTCTAGATGATCCTGCAGTGCTTCTTAAACCAGTGCCTCCATTAATTTACCTGGAACAGAAGTTAAACTAACAGGTCTATAATTACTTGTGTCAGCCTTTGATCCTCCTTTGTGAATTGGGGATACATTTGCACATCTCCAGTCTATGGGTACCTCCCCTGAGTCCAAAGAAGCTCTCATAATTATGGCTAGGGGTTTGCTTACTTCCTTTGCTGCCTCCTTTAATATAACTGGATAGATCCCATCCATCCCGGGTGCCTTTTTTATGTTTATCCTCAACAATCTCTACTCCACTTTCCTCTCAGTTATTACAAAATCATCTAGCTCACTGCCAATGTTTACTTTACCTACGTCATTCTCCATCCTGAATAACTCCTCATGCGTGAATGTAGATGCAAAATACTTGTTTAGATTGTTAGCCACCTGAGCAGGATCCTCAACTGTTGAACCATCAATATCCAGTGGACCAATCTGATTCATCCCTTTCCTTCTTGAGTTTAAATAGGTAAAGAACTCTTTTCTGTTTTTCTTTGCATCCTTTGCCAAGGATTTTTCGTAGTCTGCCTTTGCCTGCCTAATCTCCTTTGTGACTTGGTTACAGACCAACTTATATCTATCATAGGCTTCCATGTCACCCATTAATTTGTATGTATTCCATGCATTTTTCTTCTTTGCCACATGTCTCATTAGTTCATCTGACAACCATTTAGGCCTAAACCTTGAACAATATTTCTTAGTTGGTATGTAAAGCCTGGTAGCTTCCAAGATTAGTTCCTTGAATGCTTCCCATTTTGAGTTTGCTGTTGGTAACATCATCAGTTGGTCCCACTGTATGGAATTTAAATACTGTCTCAGACCATAATAGTCGCCTTTACGAAAACAAAAACCTTTACCTCTGATGGTAGTTACCTCCTTGAGTAAATCCCACTTCAACACACTGTGATCACTGCCACCTAGTGGTTCATTTATCTGCAGATTCTTAATGCATGAAGAATCACTACTGATAATCAGATCAAGAATATTGCTCCCTCTTGTTGCCGCACGAACATGCTGATGTAGAAAACAATTATCCAATAAATCCACAAAAGCCTTGCTAGTGTGTGTGACCAACCCACAAATTCCAGTCAATATCTGGGAAATTAAAATTCCCCATTATAAGACTCTCTGATTTACTGGCCCACTCTATTTCCCTGTACAATATCTTATTATACTCATCAGAGTCATTAGGCCTATAGCACACTCCTACTCTCAATTTTGATTTCCCTATGCTTATGTCACACCAAACTGACTCGACACTGCCCTGTCCATCGATGTCGACTGGCTTCACTTCCTTGGATTTTATGTGTTTCTTAACTAATATCATAACCCTTCCTCCCCTCCTGTCCTGTCTATCCTTTCTATACCCATTGTATTCCCCAAATTCCAGTTCCGCATTCCTTATATCTGTGTGACACCATGTCTCTGATATCCCAACAATAGCTGCCTTTGATGTTTTGAGCAATACCTCAAATTCATCAAATTTATTTACCAAACTCCTAGCATTGGTGTACACGCAGGTATACATGCACCTGTTTCTATTCCTGGCTACCCTAACACAACCCATGCGTTTACTTGTACCGCAATGACTCCCAGCAGTCTCTGAAATATCCTGCATCTTGTTTTTCAGGCTTCTGCTCATTTCAATAGAAGCAGTGCAAGAATCACTTCCACCTCTGCCAGTGGCAACTGTTAATTTATTAGTCCTTGTATCCCCCCCAACTAGCAGTTTTTCGACCCTCCTAACATTGCCTCGACAGCATCAGCAAAAATTCTTGCACCCTCTCTATTTAAGTGTATCCCATCCCTGTAGAAGCAATCTCTCCTGTTAACACGTACAGTCCAGGCTGAAAAAAATTGTACCCCTTGAGCCTTGCACAATCTCTCCAGGGCCGAATTGATCGACAAGGCTCTCATCATATACTCCCTCCTATCGTGCCTGGGCAGAATTGCAGACACTTTCAAATTCAACCCTAATTCACGGCTTTTTTTCAACAGTGACCTGTACTTGCTAAGTAATTCTGCCGGTCTCCTACTCTTAATATCATTAGTGCCAACGTTCACAACTATATCACCTTTTGTGCCCTTAAAAGATGATATCCGTTCTACAACTTCATCAATCTTTGCCCCTGGCAGACATACCCTGGTCCTATTCCACCTATCCTTTTTACAAAGCATGTTCCCCGTTTCCCTGACAATAGAGTCACCAACAACTATTATATTCATATACACATACTATCAGTTTTGTATTTGGCAAGTATATTATGTGAAAATGTGGGAGGAAGATTGTCCCCATCATGATTAATGCAATCAACAGAAAAGCTACGTATTAAAATTATTACTGGTTTTTTTTATTACTATTATTATTAAATTTGCATTTCTCTTCAAAGCTATATCTTATACATAATTATCTTAATATTCTTTTAATATGAGAAATGAAATTGCCTAAATTGGAATTTTATTTGCCTACATTTATTTATTTTTTTTTATGCATTAAAGTAACTAAAACAAAATAAAATTACAAGTACTTAAAAGTATCAGATAATTCAGAACACGTGCATTTGTGGTTTTATACTTGACACCCTTCCAAATCAAGATAATCTCCCTTATAATAGCTTAAGATTATTAAGCTTCAGGCTATGGAAATATATTGAAACTAATGTGTGGTTATCACAAAGAATCAGTTTGTATGTAGCCATAAATTAAAACAAATTGAAGTTTGCATAAAAAAAAGGTATCATTATAAAATCTCACATTATGAATCTCTCTGAAATGAGTTGTTCTACTCCTGCTATGAATGATAGCATTTTGCCAGAAGGAAAGAGTAATGCTATTTATTTTTATTTGAGTGCCACCATGTAGTGAGCACATTTCAGAGATTGCTGACTCCTTACTAGTGGGTGGATAGGCACCATGAGCAAAACAGTTGACTCAGCTTTTATACTCACGTTGCCTACACATTCACTGAGGAGACAGTAATCTCTGAAATGGCCCTATCTGGATGGTTGAACTCGACTGAGAAGAATAAATAGCAGTATACTTCACTTCTAGAAAAGTGCTGCAAAGGGATTCACAATATGATATATATAATGATACAAGCTTCATTTATGCAAACTTTGTGTGCTTTATGTTATGGCTATGTACAAATTGATTCCTTGCAATAAGTGTATATTAGTAGTAAATCAGTTGATTGAAAGGGGAAATGATATGTGGTTTGTTTATTTTATTTTATAGCTATGTACAATTTTATGCTTTGCATAAATTTGTACATAGTTTGACCATTGTGTGTAGTTGTAAACAAATTGCTTGAAAGGGTGGGTTATGCGGTTTGCCATTTGAAATGAAATAAAATGAAAGACACTGTTATACCTCATGTGAATTTAAGATGTTTATTGCAGTATGATTGATGACTTTTGAGGTTATAATGGACATCATGGCGAGATCCAATCTTCCTTACATTTCGAGGGTATAGCTCTAAAATGGTGTTTGCAGGCCGGCCACTAGTTAATACACCAGCCCGAACCTATTGGTAACTCTTTAGGAGGCTTCTGGATCAGCTAGTGTATAATCTTGTTACTTCTACTCTGTTAGATAGTGACTGGAGCGAGTCCGAGTAGTGTGTATGCGGTGCGGTGGGGGGGGGGAATCTTCAAGGCCAAGTTATGTCAAGGATCTGGGTATGTTCTTACCATGTGTACGCCATATCCACAAATTTCATTACTCCATACAGCATGTCCCCCCTACATTTTCTTACTATTGAATACAGCAAGAATCGTCAAACTAATAGAGTAAGCTTATCTGTGAGAAGATCTTAACCTCCCAAACACTTCCTAGTTCATTTCACAAATATACAGTCTCAATTCTAATCTTAACGATGTCAAACCCCATGTGCTTTTTTTGACAGAATCGCACTTATCGGTTGATTCAACTACTGCTCATCTCAGTTGCCCAAATTATTTGCTGTATGAGTCCTTTCACCACAAAGGTGGTACTTGTGCATATGTCGTTTCGATGTTCCCCGTCAGAGACTTGGTAATTTGGAATCTCCTCTTTTTGATCATCTCTGGTTTCAAATCTCTCTACAGTCCAACTTTCCTAACAGTGAGGTAATTTTCCTTGGTGAATTTTAATGTTCACAATTCAATTAGGCTTTTGCAATTACTAATGACCTTGCAGAGATTGTTCATTTACCTACAAGAATACCGGACAATCCTAACCATACAGGCAACTCGCTTGACCTTTTTTCTCACAAACAACCCTTCTAAGTACATGGTCGAAATGAGAGGTCCTTTAGGCACTTCAGATCACAACTTGGTGATTGTCTCTTCCCCATTGGAGCCTTTATCTCATGGCTATTCCCAACCTCTTGTTGTTTGGCATTACAAGAATGCAAAATGGGATGACCTGCGAGATTTATATTCTTCTTCTCCTTGGTCGAATTACTGTTTCAAAACTTCTGATGTCAATATATGCCCAGATCATGTCAGTGAAATTATTCTTGTAGGAATGGGATCCTTTATTCCACTTTAAAATCTTGACCTTTATCTAAACCTTTGTTTTCCAATAAATGTGCTAAAGCTGTTCAAGAAAAGAATGTTGCATATCGTAATTGGCTTGTTTCTAATTCTCCAGTTTCATTTTCTGCCTACACCAAAGCTCACAACAATTGTAAAGCAGTTATTAATCAGTCCAAACTAGAGTCTTTGCACAGGCTAAGAGTAGAAAACTTGCTTCTTGCCCTAATGGTAGCAGAGCATTCTGGTCTCTTGCCAAAGCTGCCACCAGCCAACATCCATTTACTAAACTTCAAACTCACAGAACCAACTTTTCATCTTCCTCGTTTATTCATTCAACTGCCGTTTTTGGAACAACCTTCCTTCATACATATTTCCTGAAAATTATAGTCTACAGAAGTTCAAGTCTAATGTCAATGAATATCTTCTTTCGCCTTCTCAATCTCCAACCCAAGCATGGTACCAAGTACTATAGATTGTGATACCTCTCGTGTTTGGGGTTTTCACAAAAAAAAAAAAAAGAAAAGAAAAGTCTTTCATGTGGCTCACATCTTGTGAGTATGGACTTGGCACACCCAGGGTCCTAAGCTGGATATGATCATTCGACTAAGATAAAGAAAGTCAACACATGAGAACGACAAAAAACGTTGGATAACTTCTGCGGAAAATTAGTTTCCTGACATTGGACTCTAGCGCTGCTTACTCGGTAAACAGATGGTAGGTGTTATCTGTCTGGAGCTGAAATTGAGAAGGATATATTGATTGATAGGTAGGCGTGGCAAACGATGAAATGATTGGTGGTGGGCGCGACGACGACAAGCTAATGTGTAGTCGTTGGTTGGCATTATAATGTGTATTTATGAGTAAAGAATGGTGCATAATATTTTTGTGATGAACGGTAAACAGGTAATGGTAGCAATGAATCTTTTAAAGAAGAAGAAATTTGTAAGGAAAATAAAACGTTGGTTGATTTTTTGATGAAAACTAAATTAATAAGAGTTTCGTTCTGTTCATTTTTATGTTTTTATCCTGCTGACGAGGCTACTAAGAGATGGTCGTGTTCAAAGCCGCTAAGTAGATTTTTCTTATTTATTGATTTGAAATTATTGTTTTTCTAAAACTTTTGATTTAAATTTAGTAGTATAACATTATTTTTTGATTTTCTGATTAATTTGGTGTATTTATTCTTTACTCGGCCTTGTAATTGCATAAAAGTATCGGTAAGGGTATCCATGTGTTTGCAACTCCACTGAACGAGAAGTTCTTTAGCCATATTTAGCCGCTTGATTGAATATTTTTTACATCTAATTATTTCTGTAAGTAGCTTATAGACCTAGTAAGGAGCGTTAGTTTATTCTGAATTGAGACAGCGAGATTTGAAATTTAATTAATACTTAAGTGTCCATAGATATAAAGTTCGTAAGTTCCCGCCTTTGTGATACGATAGTTATATACTGTACTAGATAGCGTTAGTTGAACTTCATTAGCAGTTAAATTGTACTTTTAAATAGATACATATAACGACTTAGATTACAAACGTAACATAATTAATTAATAAATTAATAGAACCATGACTCAGACCAGAGCAGCAAAGCAAAAGGCTCAAGCTAATGGAAGTGCTGTGGCTCAGAGCAGAACTGAGGGGTGCAGTTGTCCTCTGACACACAGCCTTATAAAATGCACTGTTTGCTTGATGTTTGCAGAGCAATTGGGTACGGGACATGATACTGCCATGGGGGATGTCTTTGTGTGTGCGCGCGATGCAAGGAGTGTATCGATATCAGGCAACAACTCAGCGTTCTTGTGGGCCTATATGAGAGCTTGAAGGACAGAGTGGATGCCCTCGAAGAAACTAAATTGAGGGCCCCATCAAGCTCTCAGCTGCCCACATCAATGCTAGAGCTTGCACTTGGGCCTCGCGTGACACAGAGGCAACCCCCAAGGCAGAATGCACTGGTCCCGAAGGAACTAGTAGTTGTTGGTGAATCTATTGTCAGGGAAACGGGGAACATGCTTTGTAAAAAGGATAGGTGGAACAGGACCAGGATATGTCTGCCAGGGGCAAAGGTTGATGACGTTGTAGAGCGAATATCATCTTTTAAGGGCACAAAAGGTGATATAGTTGTACATGTTGGCACTAATGAAATTAAGAGTAGGAGACCGGCAGAATTACTTAACAAGTACAGGTCACTGTTGAACAAAAGCCAAGAATTAGGGTTGAATTTGAAAGTGTCTGCAATTCTGCCCAGACACGATAGGAGGGAGTATATGATGAGAGCCTTGTCGATCAATTCGGCCCTGGAAAGATTGTGCAAGGCTCAAGGGGTAGAATTTTTTTCAGCCTGGACTGTACTTGTTAACGGGAGAGATTGCTTCTACAGGGATGGGATACACTTAAATAGAAAGGGTGCAAGAATATTTGCTGATGCTATCGAGGCAGTGTTAGGTGGGTCGGAAAACTGCTAGCTTGGGGGGAGACAAAGACCAATAGATTGACAGTAGCCACTGGCAGAGGTGAAAGAGATTCTTGCACTGCTTCTATTAGAATGAGCAGAAGCCTGAAAAACAAGATGCATGATATTTCAGAGACTGCTGGGAGCCATTGCGGTACAAGTAAACACATGAGTTGTGTTCTTAGCTACCCTAACATGGGTTGTGTTAGGGTAGCTAAGAATAGAAACAGGTGCAGGTATACTTGCGTGTACACCAATGCTAGGAGTTTAGTAAACAAATTTGATGGATTTGAGGTATTGCTCAAAACATCAAAGGCAGATATTGTTGGGATATCAGAGACGTGGTGTCACACAGATATAAGGGATGCAGAACTGGAATTTGGGGAGTACAACGTCTACAGAAAGGATGGGAAGGGGGAGGGGTTATGCTATTAGTTAAGAAACACATAAAAACCAAGGAAGTGAAGCCAGTCGACATCGCTGGACAGTGCAGTGTTGAGTCAGTTTGGTGTGACATAAGCATTGGGAGATCAAAATTGAGAGTAGGAGTGTGCTATAGGCCTAATGACTCTGATGAGTATAATAAGAAACTGTACAGGGAAATAGAGTGGGCCAGTAAATCAGAGAGTCTTATAATGGGAGATTTTAATTTCCCAGATATTGACTGGAATTTGGGGGCTGGTCACTCACACACTAGCAAGGCTTTTGTGGATTTATTGGATGATTGTTTTCTACATCAGCATGTTCGGGAGGCAACTAGAGGGAGTAATACTCTTGATTTGATTATCAGCAGTGATTCTTCATGCATTAAGAATCTGCAGATAAATGAACCACTAGGTGGCAGTGATCACAGTGTGCTGAAGTGGGATTTACACAAAGAGGTAACTACCATTAGGGGTAAAGGGAAGGGTTATTGCTTCCGTAAAGGTGACTACGATGGACTGAGACAGTATTTAAATTCTATACAGTGGGACCAACTGATGATGTTACCAACAGCAAATTCAAAATGGGAAGCATTCAAAGAACTTATCTTGGAAGCTACTAGGCTTTACATACCAACTAAGAAATATTGTTCAAGGTTTAGGCCAAAATGGATGTCAGATGAACTAATGAGGCATATGGCAGAGAAGAAAAATGCATGGGATACTTACAAATTAACACATGACACAGAAGCCTATGATAGATACAAGTTGATATGCAACCAAGTTACAAAGGAGGTTAGGCAAGCGAAGGCAGATTACGAGAAATCCTTGGCAAGGGATGCAAAGAAAAACAGCAAAGAGTTCTTTACTTATGTAAACTCTAGAAGGAAGGGGATGAATCAGATTGGTCCACTTGATATTGATGGGTCAACTGGTGATTTTCCTGCTCAGATAGTTAACAAACTAAATGAATATTTTGCATCGACATTCACACATGAGGAGTTATTCAGCGAGGGGAATGCCAGAGGTGTATTCAACTCTAGCAGTAAGCTACAGAATCTTGAAATAACTGGGAGTAAAGTGGAGGAGAAATTGTTGAAGATAAACACAAGAAAGGCACCCGGGGTGGATGGGATCTATCCAGTTATATTAAAGGAAGTAAGCAAACCCTTAACCATAATTATGAGAGCTTCCTTGGACTCAGGGGAGGTACCCATAGACTGGAAATGTGCAAATGTGACCCCAATTCACAAAGGAGGATCAAAGGCTGACACAAGTAATTATAGACCTGTGAGCTTAACTTCTGTTCCAGGAAAATTAATGGAGGCACTGGTTAAAGAAGCACTGCAGGATCATTTAGACAAGACTTCAGTTATAGCTCGGACACAGCATGGTTTTGTTAAGGGGAAGTCTTGCCTGACCAATTTGATTGGATACTATGATGCAGTTACAAAAGAACTGGATGCAGGGAATAGCTTTGATATTATATACTTGGATCTTAGAAAGGCTTTTTATACTGTTGCACATGGAAGACTGTTACACAATTTGGAGCAGTGTGACATTGGAGGCAAATTGCTGCTATGGATAAGGGTGGTTGAGGGGGAGGAGACAGAGAGTGGTAATCAATGGACACTGCTCATCGTGGACTAATGTTATTAGTGGAGTCCCTCAGGGCACAGTGTTGGGTCCCTTATTGTTTTCTGTATTTATAAATGATATTGATGATGGTATATCAAGCTTAATGTCCAAGTTTGCAGATGATACAAAGGTTGGCAGGGTTGTCAAGGACACTACTGACACTATGCTGCTGCAACAGGATCTGGAACGGTTGAGCACATGGGGTGAAATGTGGCAAATGAAGTTTAACATTGACGAATGTAAAGTACTACACATGGGAAACAGCAACCCCAGAGCAACGTATCAACTCTGTGGTACTACGCTGACAGTGGTAGAGAATGAAAGGGACTTGGGGGTTGTTGTGCAGGCAGATATGAAGTTCTCTGAGCAGTGCAGACGGGCTGCAAGAGTCGCTCATGGAGTATTGTCAATGATATACAGGAATTTTTCCAGCAGGGATAAGGAGGTGATTATTCCCTCGTATAAGGCAATGGTCAGGCCACACCTAGAGTACTGTATACACGTCTGGAGGCCTCATTTTAAGAAGGATGTAGAGCTGCTGGAACGAGTACAGAGAAGGGCAACAAGATTAGTGTGAATGGAACAAAGGGGTGCTCTTAAAGACTTAAGTTTTGCAATTTAGTGTCTGGAGACTAGGCACCAGCGAGGTGATCTGATAGAGGTGTATATAGCCTTGAATGGTTTGAGCATGCTCAATTCTGATGGGATTCTTCCTCTAGCTCAGTTATAGGCAGAGAGGGCACCTGAGAGGGCATAAATTCAAATTGAGGAAAGACAGATGTAGGATAGACGTGCGGAAATTTGCCTTTAGCCAGCGGGTGATTGGTTGGCGGAACAGACTTCCATCCCTTGTCGTGGAGGTTGATAGCCTAAATAAGTTTAAGGCTCAGCTGGACAGGTATTTTGAACGAACAGAGGGGTGAAGTGGAAGTGGTTTTTTTTTTTTTTTTTTTTGGCTGATGCTGCATAAGTTTGCTTTCTTGCATCAAATGCCTCTACTAATGCTAATGCTAATGTTCTTCATTGTTTTTTCTCATTATTAAAAGCCGATTTTAGGAGTTCATGAGTGTTTTTACTATACTGTTGATTTATGTTTGGTTACAAAAAAAAGGGAAAGGTTTCTTTATTTTTCATTATATTTCGTAACCTGTCCTTAAAAATAAAAGTATATTAATAAAAAATTAATATTTTGTTAATAAACAATTTATGCTAGTCCACCTATGATTCTAAAGAAAAAAGGTTAGGTTACTCCCTCCATTTCGGGAGGGGTTCAAGCTCCCATGGGATTCAAGTGGAGGTAACCTGACCTTTTTTTCACCATTAGGGCATATTATTGAACAAGAAAATAAAAATGTTCATAAAAAATTATTATTATTTTTATTAATGTATTTCTAAATATGACTGATTCTAAAGAAAAAAGATTAGGCTACCCCTCCATTTCGGGAGGGGGGGGTCAAGCTCCCATGCGATTTAAGTGGAGGTAACCTGACCTTTTTTCACCATTATGGAAAGCGTTCATTAGGGCAAGTTATCATTAGTGCTTCTGAGTGCTACTAAAGTGATACTAAATTGATGTTATCGTGTGTTGTGTTCGCGCACCAATCAGCACATCGTTTGCCATGCCCACCTGTCAATCAATATATCGTTCTCAACTTTGCTCCAGACCAATAACATCTACTGTCTGTTTACTGAGCGAGCAGCCCTAGAGTGTCGTATTGGAAAACTAATTTTCCACGTAAGTTATCTGACATTTCTTGTCGTTCTCGTGTTGGCTTTCTTTACCTTCGCCCATCATTCTTCTCTTTCTTGGTGATTCCCTTCTATAAATAATAATAATGTGTCAAAAGCTTTCCTCTTTCATTGGAAAACAGGCGTTGATCTTTGGGTTGCATATCACTATATAATTTCTGTTAACGGCCAACAAACTAGTTTAACTTAAATCAGTTTGTCGGTTGTTAATAGAAAGTATATAGTTCCTGTTTCACGTTTGGGCACAATTCATGTTCTTTAAGCATAGTGCCCAAACTACACATTCATTTCATCAAAGAAAAGATAGTGCCTTGCTTTAATAAAGTTTCAAAGACCACTCGTACTACTCTTTGGAGCAATGCTTCTGAGGATTGCAACCCTAAACTTATATCCCAATGCAGTTATAACACTATATATACATTTCAGTATTGAGTATTATCTCCGAGTTATGCTATATAACATTCGATCTTCTATCAAGTTATATGTATTTATAATGTTACATTTGTAAAATAGGTCGTTATATGTATTTAGTTAAAAAGTACAATTTAATTGACAATGAAATTTAATAAGATTAATAAATTTTATTGATTAATTGATAATACTATACTAATCTAACAGATTTGTAATACAGTGCTACATGTTTCGCTATCTATGGTGATGAACTGTGTTTCTGCACCGAGAAAATTAATGTATTGCACAGAGAGATATTGAGGAAGGGGCCCTTCTAAATTCCGGCTTTATTTTGCCCAGAAATTATTTCAAAAGTGTGTGAATGGAAAAACAAATATACAGGAATTACTTTCATAAAAGTCTGCTCTGTATCGAAATAGAAAGTAAGGATTTTTGGAATCACAGCATAGTGTATACTTTTTTGGAAGGCACTGTGTAGGGATGATCATTGGAGAAATTCTGACTTCACTAGGTAAGTATTTTATTTGTAAGTGGAATGCATAGCATATTAGATCAGAGCCTCGTGCATTGGGTGTGGGAAATTCTTAGATAAACCAGCTGATGTTGCAGATGAATTGAATAGGTACTTTGCATTGGTCTTTACTGACGGGAGATCTTTCATGCTGAGAAGAGGCACTATGCAAGTCAGGCAGAGCCATATGAAATTAGTGATTTCATAATTTTAGATGATTGTTCATCAGAAAAACTTTTGAGCATAAAGGGAAGTAAGTATTTTATTTGTAAGTGGAATGCATAGCATATTAGATCAGAGCCTCGTGCATTGGGTGTGGGAAATTCTTAGATAAACCAGCTGATGTTGCAGATGAATTGAATAGGTACTTTGCATTGGTCTTTACTGACGGGAGATCTTTCATGCTGAGAAGAGGCACTATGCAAGTCAGGCAGAGCCATATGAAATTAGTGATTTCATAATTTTAGATGATTGTTCATCAGAAAAACTTTTGAGCATAAAGGGAAGTAAGGCTCCCAGAGTTGATGGCATATACCCGGTAGTTTTGAGGGAGACTGCCGGGGAGTGTAGAGTGTGTTTAGTGTCAAACGGCAACAGGGGTTTCCCCCATCTCTGCATAGTATACATTGTGGGTGTGAAACAGAACACTGTCAATGCCAGAGGTTTAAAGGTGTATGGATTTTGAACACATGTGTAGTGTTATGTACCATTGTTCCTCTGGTCATTTAGCCACTAGGCCCCTAATGGGACTCAAAGTTGTCCCACTGTGCCCCATGGAAGCAGACCAGGTATACCAGTATTATAATTATTTACTCTGGCAGGTCCTGCCAGCCAGGGATTGTATTGAACCATTGAGGTTCAATAAGCAATTGTGAAGGCATCTTTGGACGTGGGAGATTCCTTTGGATTGGAGAAGTGCCAACATATCACCAATACATAAAGACAGTTCTAAGAGTGAAGTTGGTAACTACAGACCAGTTAGTCTGACTTCAGTGGTAGGAAAAATCTTAGAGGCAATGATTAAAGTGCAATCCAGGGACATTTAGACAGATATGGCATTCTAAATTCTAACATTCTAACAAAACCACAACACGGTTTTGTTAAGGGAAAATCATGTTTAACTAATCTAGTAAGCTATTTTGATACAGTTACTTGTAAACTAGATGTAGGGAACAATTTGGACATAGTTTATTTGGATTTTAGCAAAGCATTTGACTCAGTTGCTCACAGGAGATTACTGTATAAACTTGAACAGGTTCAGATTATTGGTAAGATTCTAAGATGGACTGCTAAGTGGCTGCAGGGTAGAAGGCAAAGGGCTGTGATTAATAGATATTCTTCAGATTGGTGTAATGTCAGGAGTTGGGTCCTGACATTACACCAATCTGAAGTGAAGGGATAGAAAGCGTGATGTCAAAATTTGAAGATGATGTAAAGATTAGTAGAGTTGGTAATGATCACTGTCAAGCAGTGCTCCTTCAGGACGACTTGAACAGGCTTCAGGAATAGTCGGAAAAGTGGCTACTAAGTTTTAATGCAGCAAAATGCAAGGTCTTACATTTGGGGAAGAGCAACCCCAAAATAAATAATACACTTGGTGGAGTCGAATTGAAAACAGTACAGGAAGAAAGGGATCTGGGAGTTATGATATAGGCAGATATGAAGTTTTCTGAATGGTGTAAAAAGGCAGCCAGGAAAGCCTATGTCGTATTATTGATGATTTATCAAATATTTTTCTGTAAATTTAAGACCACATTTGGAATACTGTGTTGAAGTATGGAGACATCTGATAAAGACGTCGAGCTTCTTGAAAGGGTCCAAGCACAGGCAACTCACTGTTGATATCAGCAAAAAGAGAAACCATGAGGAAAGATTCTGAGTATATAGGCTGCAGAGTTGGCAACTAGGTACCTCAGAGGTGACCTGATTGAGGTTTATAATGCAGCGAGAGGGATTAGTAAAATTAATGAAGCTGGAATTTTCACTGTTACAAATAATTCCAGAACTAGGGGCCATAAATTCAAAATTACAGAGGTTGAGGTTTAGATTACATTGTAGGAAGTTTTCTTTTAGCCAGTGAGTCATTGATTGCTGGAATAAGTTTGCCCTCATAGTGACAGTTTGAATGAATTCAAAGCTAAACCGGATAGTTTCTTGTATGAGGAGAAAAGCATATAATTTGTATTTTCTTACTGGTTTTCTTGGTGTTTTTTTTTTCTTTTTTTTTTGCCAGTGTAGTGAAAGCCTGTGACCTTCTTGCACTGTGACGAATACTATTACTGTATGACCATAGCCTTTCAACCCAGCCCTTAATTTTAGTTATTACTGAAATGCTGTGTTACTCGGTTATTTTGGATACTGCTGCCATTTGTTACGTGTTGAGGTAGGGTCCTGGCAGATGAAATCCTTTGTTCTGCTTTGTTTTAATTGTATCTGTCATTTTTCTTTTGACTTCTTAGTTCACAAATCCAGCTATATGGAAGCACATGCTTCCATATAGCCGGTTCCAAAAAATAATTTCTTTCAGTTTCAACTCAGAACAGTGTACTACTATATTTCTACTGCCACTGCTACTACTATTACTATTGTGTTGAAGTATTCTTATAGCCATTAATATAAAGTTGATTCTTTTTTTGGTTGTGATTTATAATACACATATTATCCTTTCTTCTACAGGCAACATTTGATCCAGAAATATTTTTCAACATTATTCTTCCTCCAATCATATTTAATGCTGGATATAGCTTGAAAAGAGTAAGTCTGAAAATAAATAAACAAAGCATTGTTTTTATCTTTGTTATGCAAAATATGTAGAATAGTAGTTGAGTAAAATTAAAAAGTTCCTTTCTTGTGAATATACAAATATATGTGGTTATTACTTGTTTTCAACAGGCAGTGCATAACATATATCTGCAATAAACTATAGAGTAATTCCAAATTTGTGTAGGTAAAATATCATTAATTAAAATTTATTATTCTGTTACTATCAGATTGTGCAGTTAAGTAATTATAATGATGAGTAATTATAAAAAAAAAGTGTAATCAATGTTGACTAACATCAATGTTGGAGGGTTGAAGGGTGGCCAAGTTTTTTTTTTTTTTTTTGTTGTTGTAATACCTGATGTGTTTTGCAAAAATAGGTTAGTAATTGTGAAATTGTTGATTTATCTGATACTGGTGAACTGGGATGTTTTTTCAAATTTGGCTTTGATATTTGCATATGACTTCAAACAAAAGTATTGTTTGAGTCTGTCTGTTCAGTATTGTTTTGACTATGTTGACTAGATAGTAATGGTGCCACATGCTTTAAAGCCTCACCATTGTTTGACCAGTCCCAGTTTGATATGGAATGGTGGCAGCAAAGCTGTTTCTTGGAACTAGGGGATTGTTTAATAGATTGTATGTATGCCAGGCTACAACTTAAGTCTAGAACTGAGCAAGCTCAATGCTGATGACTTTCTTCTTGCTCAAACTATATACATGAAATCAAATTAAGGAAAGATGAGTGTAGGATAGATGTGCAGAGGCTTCCCTTCAGCCAGCAGGTAGTTGATTGTTGGAACAAACTTCCATCTGTTGTTGTGGAAGTAAGTAGTTTGAATAAATTCAAGGAAGAACTAGACAAATTATAGTAGGGTATGGATAGGTGATGTTTTATAAGCTTGCTTTCTTGCATCATATGCCACTACTAAACTAATTGTCTTCTGTAGTGCTGATCCACTGCCCTGCTGACCCAGAAGCACAGAAAGTAAGGGAACTTCTGAAACCCCCCTGTAAACCCAAAAGGGAAACTCAGCATCTTGAAGTCCCCATAGACATCTCATTTATATTGGACATATTTGATGTTCTTTGACACATGCTTCACATTTCTGTAGCTTTCTTTAATGTGAACAGAGTGCACAACAAAATTGTGTATATTCCCATTGGGAAGCAACGTCCCTTTTTAATTTCATTGTGAAAAGACTATGAAAAGACACCACTCTTCTGGATTGTGCCTAATACCAATTTCTTCACAAAGACCAATCAAAACAATAGCACGGGAATTCTACAGTAGTGTAAAAGTCATTAGTGACTTCTTTTTTCTGTATGTGGGAGGAGCTGCTCTCAATGCATCCCTCCTTCCCTGCATCTGGTATCTCATAGGTTACATTCTTTTAAGTGAGATGTCAGGAGCTCTACATTGGATTTGGTTATGCCCAATCCCTCACTAAGTTATCTACTTGTTGATTAGGAAAGGTGGTGCTGTAATTGAACAAGCTTCTGAGGTGCAATACCAGTTTTTTTTTTTTTTTTTTTTATGAAAACCCCAAACACGAAAGGTATCAAAACCTATAGTACTTAGTACCGTGCATGGGTTGAAGGAGAAGTATGGGGATACCATTTGTCAGATTCAGCATCTAGTTCTGAAGATATGTCTCTGGAAGGTGGATTTGTAATTAGCAAGTCTTCACTGTGTGGCAGTATAGAAAGTAGTATTAGCAATGGCCACATGGTGCAAGAAAGCCTATGGCTTATGCTGCACCAGCCAAAAAAAAAAAAAGAATTAAGTAAAATAATAATAAAAAAATATATACTAATAATAATAAGAAAATTAAAAAATAAATAATTAATAAGAGAAAAGGAAATAGACAACTTATGTGTTTTCCTCCTCCCATAGGTAATTATCCAGCTGACCTTTGCATTTTCTCAAATTGTCAGCCTCTACAACCCATGCAGGTAACTTATTCCAGCAATTTATAACTTGCTAGCTAAAATAAAATTTCCTGCAATCCAGTCTAAACATCTCCCCCCCCCCCCACTGTAACTTGAAATTATGGTCCCTAGTTCTAGGATCGTTTATAATAGTGAAAATTTTGTCCTCATTCATTTTACTAATGCCTCTTAGAGCCTTAAACACCTCAATTAAGTCTCCTCTAAGGTGCCTAGTTTCCAAGCTCTGTAACCCACATATTCAAAGTCTTTCTCTCTTGTAGATACCCTTTTGCCAATCTCACCAGGTGAGTTACCCAATTTTGGACCCTTTCAAGAAGCAAAAGAATTCCCTAAGTCCAGCTCTTGAGTGACCCTGTCAAAATAGCTAACCAGATTAGTTAAACATGATTTTCCATTTACAAAACCATGCTGAATATCAGGGCCGTGCCAAGTCATGATAGTACCTGAGGCAAGAATCAAAAATTGTGCCCTACTGTTAATGATGGAAATGTTTGCAATTATTTAATCTTTCTTTTGGTGCCACTTTCAGCTTTTAACCTGAGGCAAGAGCCTCGTTCGCCTCACCCTCGGCATGGTTCTGCTGAGTATCCTTCAGAATTCCATTTCATCTATATGATATTGAATTCCACCCTTGATCATTCTCTCCATGATTTTCCCTACTACTGAAGTTAAACTGACTGGCTGGTAATTTCCCACTTAATTCTTGAGAACCACCCTTATGTATTGAAGATACATTGCCACTTTTCCAATCCAACAGAATTACTCCCGAGTCCAGTGATGCTCTCATAATTAGCCTCAATCATTCAGTGCACTCACTTGCTGCCTCCCTTAAGATTATAGGATATATGCCATCAACCCCAGGAGCCTTACTGGCCTGTAGGCTTGAAAGTTTTTTCATTAAATAATCGTGTGAAATTTCAACATCATTAATTACATTTTTTCAACTTTACTCCCATAATTTCTCATTGACACAATTCTTTTGTAAACATTAGCATTAGCATTAGTAGAGGCATTTGATGCAAGAAAGCAAGCTTATGCAGCATCAGCCCAAAAAAAAAAAAAAAATAAATAAAAAATAACCAACTTCCACTACACCCCTCTGTTCGTTCGAAGTACCTGTCCAGCTGAGCCTTAAACTTATTTAGGCTATCAACTTCCACGACAAGGGATGGAAGTCTGTTCCACCAACCAACCACCCGCTGGCTAAAGGCAAATTTCCACACGTCTATCCTACATCTGTCTTTCCTCAATTTGAATTTATGCCCTCTCAGGTGATTATTCTGAGCAAGAGGAAGAATCCCATCAGCATTGAGCATGCTCAAACCATTCAAGGCTTTATACACCTCTATCAGATCACCTCGCTGGTGCCTAGACTCCAGACACTGTAATTTGCAAAACTTAGGCCTTTCTTCGTAAGAGTACCCCTTTGTTCCATTCACTAATCTTGTTGCCTTTCTCTGTACTCGTTCCAGCAGCTCTACATCCTTCTTGAAATGAGGCCTCTAGGCCTTTATACAATACTCTATGTGTGGCCTGACCATTGCCTTATACAAGGAAATAATCACCTCCTTTTCCCTGCTAGAAAAATTCCTATATATCATTGACAATACACCATGAGCTACTCTTGCAGCCTGTCTGCACTGCTCAGAGAACTTCATATCTGCCTGCACAACCCCAGGTCCCTTTCATTCTCTGCCACTGTCAGTGTAGTACCACAGAGTTGATATGTTGCTCTGGGGTTGCTGTTTCCCATATGTAGTACTTTACATTTGTCAATGTTAAACTTCATTTGCCACCTTTCAGCCCATCTGCTCAATCTTTCCAGATCCTGTTGCAGCAGCATAGTGTCAGCCGTGTCCTTGACAACCCTGCCAACCTTCATATCGTCTGCAAACTTGGACATTAAACTTGATATACCATCACCAATATCATATATAAATACAGAAAACAATAATGGACCCAATACTGAACCCTGAGGAACTCCACTAATAACATTAGTCCACCATGAGCAGTGTCCATTGATTACCACTCTCTGTCTTCTCCTCCTCAACCACCCCTTTATCCATAGCAGCAATTTGCCTCCAATGCCACACTGCTCCAATTTGTGCAGCAGTCTTCCATGTGCAACAGTGTCAAAAGCCTTTCTAAGATCCAAGTATATAATATCAAAGTTATTCCCTGCATCCAGTTCTTTTGTGACTGCATCATAGTATCCAATCAAATTGGTCAGGCAAGACTGCCCCTTAACAAAACCATGCTGTGTCTGAGCAATAACTGAATTCTTGTCTAAATGATCCTGCAGTGCTTCTTTAACCAGTGCATCCATTAATTTTCCCGGAACAGAAGTTAAACTCACAAGTCTATAATTACTTGTGTCAGCCTTTGATCCTCCTTTGTGAATCGGGGTCACATTTGCACATCTCCAGTTCATGGGTACCTCCCCTGAGTCCAAGGAAGCTCTCATAATTATGGCTAAGGGTTTGCTTACTTCCTTTGCTGCCTCCTTTAATATAACTGGATGGATCCCACCCACCCCAGGTGCCTTTCTTGTGTTTATCTTCAACAATTTCTCCTCCACTTTACTCTCAGTTATTACAAGATTCTCTAGCTTACTGCCAGAGTTGAATACACCTCTGGCATTCCTCTCGCTGAATAACTCCTCATGTGTGAATGTCGATGCAAAATATTCATTTAGTTTGTTAGCTACCTGAGCAGGATCATCAACAGTTGAACCACTGATATCAAGTGAACCAATCTGATCCAACTCCTTCCTTCTAGAGTTTACATAACTAAAGAACTCTTTGCTGTTTTCCTTTGCATCCTTTGCCAAAGATTTCTCGTAATCTGCCTCTGCCTGCCTAACCTCCTTTGTAACTTGGTTACAGATCAACTTATATCTATCAAAGGCTTCTGTGTTACATGTTAATTTATATGTATCCCATGCATTTTTCTTCTCTGCCATATGTCTCATTAGTTCATCTGACATCCATTTAGGCCTAAACCTTGAACAATATTTCTTAGTTGGTATGTAAAGCCTAGTAGCTTCCAAGATAAGTTCTTTGAATGCTTCCTATTTTGAATTTGCCGTTGGTAACATCAGTTGATCCCACTGTATAGAATTTAAATACTGTCTCAGTCCATCGTAGTCGCCTTTATGAAACCAATAACCCTTCCCTTTACCCCTAATGGTAGTTACCTCTTTGAGTAAATCCCACATCAGCACACTGATCACTGCCATCTAGTGGTTCATTTATCTGCAGATTCTTAATGCATGAAGAATCACTACTGATAATCAAATCAAGAGTATTACTCCTTCTAGTTGCCTCCCGAACATGCTGATGTAGAAAACAATCATCCAATAAATCCACAAAAGCCTTGCTAGTGTGTGAGTGACCAGTCCGCAAATTCCTGTCAGTATCTGGGAAATTAAAATCGCCCATTATAAGACTCTCTGATTTACTGGCCCACACTATTTCTCTCTGTACAGTTTCTTATTATACTCACCAGAGTCATTAGGCCTATAGCACACCCCTACTCTCAATTTTGATCTCCCATTGCTTATGTCACACCAAACTGACTCGACACTGCACTGTCCAGTGATGTCAACTGGCTTCACTTCCTTGGATTTTATGTTTCTTAACTAATAGCATAACCCTTCCTATCCTGTCTATCCTTTTTGTACACATTCTACCCCCCTGATATCAAGTGAACCAATCTGATCCATCTCCTTCCTTCTAGAGTTTACATAACTAAAGAACTCTTTGCTGTTTTCCTTTGCATCCTTTGCGAAAGATTTCTCGTAATCTGCCTCTGCCTGCCTAACCTCCTTTGTAACTTGGTTACAGATCAACTTATATCTATCAAAGGCTTCTGTGTTACATGTTAATTTATATGTATCCCATGCATTTTCTTCTCTGCCATATGTCTCATTAGTTCATCTGACATCCATTAGGCCTAAACCTTGAACAATATTTCTTAGTTGGTATGTAAAGCCTAGTAGCTTCCAAGATAAGTTCTTTGAATGCTTCCCATTTTGAATTTGCCGTTGGTAACATCAGTTGGTCCCACTGTATGGAATTTAAATACTGTCTCAGTCCATCGTAGTCGCCTTTATGAAAGCAATAACCCTTCCCTTTACCCCTAATGGTAGTTACCTCTTTGAGTAAATCCCACTTCAGCACACTGATCACTGGCACCTAGTTGTTCCTTTATCTGCAGATTCTTAATGCAGGAAGAATCATTACTGATAATCAGATCAAGAGTATTACTCCCTCTAGTTGCCTCCCAAACATGCTGATGTAGAAAACAATCATCCAATAAATCCACAAAAGCCTTGAAAGTGTGTAAGTGACCAACCCACAAGTTCCAGTCAATATCTGGGAAATTAAAATCCTCCATTATAAGACTCTCTGATTTACTGGCCCACTCTATTTCTCTGTACAGTTTCTTATTATACTCATCAGAGTCATTAGGCCTATAGCACACCCCTACTCTCAATTTTGATCTCCCAGTGCTTATGTCACACCAAACTGACTCGACACTGCACTGTCCAGCGATGTCAACTGGTTTCACTTCCTTGGATTTTATGTTTCTTAACTAATAGCATAACCCTTCCTATCCTGTCTATCCTTTCTGTACACATTGTACTCCCCAAATTCCAGTTCTGCATTCCTTATATCTGTGTGACACCACTTCTCTGAAATCCCAACAATATCTGCCTTTGATGTTTTGAGCGATACCTCAAATTCATCAAATTTATTTACTAAACTCCTAGCATTGGTGTACACGCAAGTATACATGCACCTGTTCTTTTTCTTAGCTACCCTAACACAACCCATGTGTTTACTTGTACCCCCAATGATTCCCAGCAGTCTCTGAAATATCCTGCAACTTATTTTCTAGGCTGATGCTCATTCCAATAGAAGCAGTGCAAAAATTACTTTCACTTCTGCCAGTGGCTACTGTTAATCTATTAGTCCTTGTATCCCCCAATCTAGCAGTTTTCCGACTCACCTAACACTGCCTCAATAGCATCAGCAAACATTCTTGCACCCTTTCTATTTAAGTGTATCCCATCCCTGTAGAAGCAGTCTCTCCTGTTAACAAGTACAGACCAGGCTGAAAAACATTCTACCCCTTGAGCCTTGCACAATCTTTCCAGGGCCGAATTGATCAGCAGGGCTCTCATCATATACTCCCTCCTATCGTGTCTGGGCAGAATTGCAGATACTTTCAAATTCAACCCTAATTCACGGCTTTTTTTCAACAGTGACCTGCACTTGTTAAGTAAACCGCCGGTCTCCTACTCTTAATATCATTAGTGCCAACGTGTACAACTATATCACCTTTTGTGCCCTTAAAAGATGATATTCGCTCTACAACGTCATCAACCTTTGACCCTGGTAGACACACCCTGGTCCTGTTCCACCTATCCTTTTTACAAAACATGTTTCCCTGACAATAGAGTCACCAACAACTACTAGTTCTTTTGGGACCAGCGCATTCTGCTTTGGGGGCTGCCGCTGTGTTGCATGATGACCAAGTGCAAGCTCTGGCATTGGTGTGGGCAGCTGAGAGCTTGATGGGCCTCTCACTTTTAATCCTTCGAGGGCATCCACCCCGTCCTTCAAGCTCTCATATAGGCCCATAACAGCGCTGAGTTGTCGCCTGATTTCCTTGCACTCCTTGCATCGCGCACACACAAAGACATCCCCCATGGCAGTATCATGTCCCGTACCCAACTGCTCCACAAACATTAAGCAAGTAGTGCATTTTAAAAGGCTGTGATTCAGAGGGCAACTGCCCCCTTCAGTTCTCCCCTGAGCCACAGCACTCCCATTAGCTTAAGCTTTTTGCTTTGCTGCTCTGGTCTGAGTCATGATTTCGATTTAATTTCAATAAAATTAATTTCAGTACAAAATTAAAACCCTAAACTTGTATCCCGACACAGTTATAACGCTATATTTATGTTTCAGTATCAAGTGTTATCTACGAAATCCCTTTATATAACTTCCGTATCAAGTTAAGTATTAATTATTTATTTTTACTAATTATTTATGTTACGTAACCTAAGTCGTTATATGTATAGTTAAAAGTACAATTTAATTGACAATGAAGTTCAACAAGATTAATAGATTTTACTGATTAAAGATAATGTACTATACTATACTATATTAAGCTTATGCTATCTAGTTCGAGATATTTTGTATCGCGTAACAATGGCGGCAAATTACGAACGGTAAACACATGGATTTGATACCCTTACCGATACTAAGTAATACCTACAAAATCTCTAAGTTATTTTAAACTAAGTATTGTAAATAGGAATATAAAGCTACTCTAGGAAATAAGTTAATATGCCAATTTAAGCTAATAAAACAGAAAATAAATCAGAAAAAACTACTCTGTTCCAGGAGCGGCAAAAAGCTACGTCCGCACAGGCTACACTCGTTCTCAATCTGTAATATTGATGCAAAGTAACTGTTGAGTTCATCTGCAACTTCAGCTGGGGTGTCTAATACTATCCCACATCCATTACAAAATGGTCCGATCTGGTTTGTCATTCTCTTCTTTGCATTTATATATGTGAAAAATTCCTTATCCCCACTCTTTGCTCTCTTTACCAGCGATTTCTCATAATCTGCCTTTGCCAGCCTAACCTTTTCTGTGGCACTATTACAGATCAGTTAGTAGCTGTTATAGGCATCAGCACTTTTTATTGCTCTGTAAATTTTCCATGCCGTCTTTTTCTGCTCAAGGAATTTGACAACTTCCTTATTCATTCAACTTGGAATCTTCCTCGTGGAGTATTTTTTTTAATGGTATTTAAGCATTCAGGGCTTCTGTGATTAATGTTTTAAAGGTATACCATAATTCAATTGTATTCGCTCTCTGTGCGAAATCTTCCCAGTTAATAGAGGCCACGTAGCACCTTAAGGCACCGTAATTGCCTTTTCTGAAATTATAACCCATTCCTTTGCCTTTAACTACTGCTACCTCTCTCTTCATCATCCACTGTAGAACTCAGTGATCACTTCCTGCTATTAGTTCCTATACTGTAAGCCCTATTATGTCTGGTTCATAGGTGATGATGAGGTCTAGAATGTTCTTTTCCCTAGTACTTTCCCTGACATGTTGATACAAATAACAATCATATAGCTGATTTAAAAATTTTGTCCTCCGTGTGGAGTTTCCTTCTGATTTGCTCCAATCAATTAGGGACAAATTAAAATCATCCATAATAAGACATTAATGCTTACTTGCCCATTCCATTTGCTCTCATCATAACCTTCACAATCACTTGGCCTGTAGATTACTCCCACTCTCATTATACCTTTTCTTCTAACTATCTCACATCATACAGATTCTATACTAGCATGCGAAACGTCTGAATCCGGGAAAGCTTTCATCATACTCAGGTTGCATTTGATAAGAAGCATGACTCAACTGCCCCTTCTATCTTCCCTATCCTTCCTAAATACATACTGTATTGAAACTCATCATCCCCTATCTCCAGGTGGCACCACGTTTCCGTAAGCCCTATTATGTCAGCATTACTTGTCCTAACTCTGGTTAGGACAAGTAACTAACTCTGGTTAGGACAAGTAACGCTGTTTGATCTGCAGACGTTTTAAACTTGGATATATACACAATACATGAGTGGCAGCTATGATGATGGTTTGTGAGATGTCTCCATATTCAAGTTGCAGCAGAAGACATACTCTTACAACTGCCATGCTCCTTGACATGGATAACTGTATGTGGTGAGGGGATGCATTCAGAGCAGCTCCTCCCAGTGATGCTGCTGGTCCTCCAGATTAGCATCACTCTGATCCAGACACGTTCCCAGCAGCCTAGATTCCAGGCTAATGCCATAGGAATACAGCTTGTTTCTTATATGTTCAACACACCACTTTGACCTCTGCTTCAACATGATGGGTGGTCCTTGGATGGCTTGCCCAGGATCAATTGTCTAGTGGGTTTGCATGTGGGAATCAACCTTGCTGAAGCCATGTCCCAATTCAAACTGAAAATATTTAAAGCAGGCATGGATAGCAATTATCTACTTAAAACAGAAGTCCATTCTTACCTACATGGTCTAGGGGGACATGGTTTAGGCTTGTGAAAGTGCTGCTATGTTGCTTAGGTAGTCCTGTCATTCCACTTCCAAGTGCATTTTTTGCTTGCTGGGTAGTGGGTGTCCTACCTCTTTGGGCTCTGGTGGGGAGCTCAAGCACTGAAGCAAACACACATTCATGAATTCTGATAATGTAAATTCTTCTTCTGGGCCCCCCAGCATCAGAACATTTTGACGAAGAATCTGATATCACCACCCAGGATAGAAGCCATATCAGGGCCAATTCCCAGGCTCCTGAATATTCACTTGACAGATGAACAAGAAATAGGTAGAAAATGTCACCATTTTTTATATAAAATGATCTTATTTGGTTGACTCTTGAAAGCCTATAAAATGTCGTAGTAGTAGTAGTAGTGGCATGTGATGCAAGAAAGCAAGCATGTATGAGCTTTGCAGCATCAGCCAAAAAAAAAAAAAATCACACCATTCCCTCCAAATGCCTGTCCAGTTCCTCCTTAAATTTATTCAAGCTATCAACTTCCACAACGACAGATGGAAGTTTGTTCCAGCAATTAACCACCCGCTGGCTAAAGGCAAATTTCTGCACATCTATTCTACATCTATTTTTTCTTAATTTGAATTTATGCCCCCTTAGGTTTGTAATCTGAACAAGTGGAAAGATCCCATCAGAATTCAACGTGCTCAACCCATTCAAGGCCTTATACTCCTCAATCAGATCACCATGCAGGTGCCTAGTCTCGAGCCACTGCAATTTGCAGAACTTAAGCCTCTCTTGGTAAGAGGATCCCTTCATTCCCCTCACCAATCTTGTTGCCCTTCTCTGTACACACTCAAGCAAATCTACATCCTTCCTAAAATGAGGCCTCTAGACCTGTACGCAGTGCTCAAGTCGTGGCCTGACCATTGCCTTATACAGAGGGACAATCACATCCTTTTCCCTGCTAGCAAAATTCTTATATATCATTGACAAGACCCCATGACCTGCCTTAGCAACTTGTCTGCGGCCCCGAGTGCCAAGCGAGTGACTAAAGCGATTCTTCAGTGATTTGAAAGCGATTTTCTTAAAAGAGCAATTGATTGTAGTTGAACGTTATTTTCTAATTTCCAAAGTTATATAATTTTGCTCTTCTAAAGTAAAGAAGTCAGCTTACTCAACAGAAAGGAAAGCCACCTTTCTTCTTGTATATAAGACTAATCTACTAACGCACTAACACTAACAACCTTATCGCTTGGTCACTGGTGGCACCGCTCCTGCCTCCATGTGGCGGGGCTGGAAGCCTGGGAGGAGAAATCCACTCTCCCCGGACTAAAAGGAGCAACTATGGACAACACAAAACAGTCCTACTATGGATCTCTTGATCCAGATTCAAGTAGACATGACGACCATGATAATTTGAATAAATCTCATGCTAAGAGACAAAAAAAAGAAGGGACAGATTTTTCTGCTCCTCTCTTCTTAATATTGCATTCCTCCACAGACCAACCATTGAGTAAGCTCTCCCCATTTTTGATTCAGAAATGTCTCGAAAATATGGCTGGGCCTCCAAAAATGGTTCGGCGACTAAGATCTGGAGACCTATTAGTGGAGATGAGTGAACACAGACATGCTGAAAGACTCTTGAAAATATCTACCTTTGGTTGAATTCCCACAAAGGTTACCCCACATGCCACCTTGAACTCCTCTAAAGGGGTAATCTGAATGGGATCTTCTAAATTATATCAGAGGATGAACTTGTCTCCGAATTAAGTAACCAAAATGTAGTCCAGGCAAAAAGAATTGTCATCAAAAAAGATGGAGAGCCTGTCCCTACACGAACAGTCATATTGACATTTAAGTCACCAAATCTCCCCACAGCTATAAAAGCTGGATATCTCAGATGCCATGTTCGACTGTACATTCCCAACCCAGTTCGGTGCTTTAAGTGCCGAAAATTCGGTCATTCGCAAACTGTGTGCAGAAGTATAGTCACTTGTGCTTCTTGTGGTTCAAAAGAACACACACATATGGACTGTAATAATGAAACCCAAAACTGTCCTAACTGCCAGGGAAATCGTTCTGCCTTCTCTAAGGACTGTATCCAATGGAAAAGAGAGAAGAACATTCAGAGATATAAAATAGAGAATAAAGTGTTATATCAAGAGGCAAAGAAACACTTTGCAATCCCTACTAAATCATCTACATACGCCTCAGTTACTCAAAAGCTACGCACAATATCAACTCAGACTGACTGCTCCGTCCCTCCAAATATCTCTATATCTGGTTGGGCGAAATCATTACTTACTTCATTAAAAGAACAATCTCCCTCCAAATATGCAACCCAAGAAGTAAATACTCCGGTAACAATACCTCCAGATAAGAATCCCAATCAGCAACCGAAAGTACAAACTAAGAGCTCTGAAAGAACTGATACGCACACATTCAGATCTGATACCATGGACACTGATGAAAAAGCGGATGAAGATGACACATTTCTTGAAATTCATCCAGAAGGTGACATTGACACAAGCAGACCAGTCTTCTCAAAGAAGGATAAAGGAAAAATTGACAGGCGTAAGCAAACTACCTCACGGAAGTTAACAGACACTAGCTAAAACCAAACAATGGATACAATTATTCAATGGAATTGTCGTGGGCTCTGTGCTAACTTTGACGATTTTTACGATCTCCTATCTGAATACAAGCCTATTGCAGTATGCATTCAAGAAACAAATCTCACAAATGCAATATCTATGAAAATTAAGCATTACAATATGTATAGAAAAGATAAACTCATCTAATTTAGCTCATGGAGGAGTAGCACTCATAGTGAACTCTTCGGTGCCCTCTAGACCTATCCCCCTGCAAACATCTTTAGAGGCTATTGCTGTCCGTGTCACCTTCGGAATCACAATAACATTAGTTTCATTGTATCTATCACCAAATCATACATACACCTTTGCTGATTTAGATAATTTAGTAATGCAAATACCTGCTCCCTTTTGTATTATGGGTGACTGGAATGGCCATCACCCGCTATGGGGTTCTCAACATCTTGACTCCAGAGGACAGATAATTGAAAAAATTTTAGATAAACATAACCTGACAATTTTAAACACAGGTGCTCGCACATACGTGCATTTATCATCTGGCTCAACTTCTGCTATTGATCTTTCAATATGCTCTCCAGTGATATTTCCTCTCATAGACTGGACCGTTACTAATAACCCTCGCAGGAGCAATCACTTTCCTATCATCTGTACTTTCTGTATAAGTTCTTTTTTTTTTTTGGTAGTTGTTGGCGCATGGGCTTCTGTGGCCATAATGCACCTCCCAATGTTTTTTTTTGCAGTACTTTGATCCAAGCCTGAGGCGGGAATCGAACCCGCGACCTTTGGGTTGCCAGGCAGGCACTTTACCCACCCGGCTAGCCCGGTCGGCGTATAAATTCTACCCCTCAGAGTAACATTAGGACAACCTGGAAATTTGCTAAGGCTAACTGGATTAAATACCAAGAAATAGCTCACTTAGATACTCTCTTCATAGCAACCCACACAATTGACTCTGCAGTAAGCTACATTACAGATACAATAATGAAAGCATCCGAGACTGCCATACCAAAATCATCATCCAAAATCCGGCTTCATCCAAAAATGTGGTGGAACGAAGCATGCAACAGTGCTAAAAAAGAAAGGAACAAATATTGGAATATTTTTCGAAAACATCCAACCACAGCTAACCTCCTACAGTTTAAGAGAGTCAGAGCTAAAGCTCGCCATATAAGACGGGAGAGTAAAAAAGAAACATGGGCACATTATGCCTCCACCATAAACAGATCCACGGATACTTCTACAATATGGAAAAAAATCAAAAGAATTAATGGTAAATACTCGCAGACAACTTCTCCTATTCTACTTGTAAAAGCGAAAGAAATCTCTGAACCTACAGAAATTGCCAATGCCTTAGGTACTACGTTTGAAACGCTTTCAGCTGTTGCCACATATGAACCTGCATTTCAATTGCTAAAATCCCAGACAGAAAAATACAAACTAAATTTTAATACTGTCATCCTTCATTCTTATAATCTGCCTCTGACCATGAATGAATTGCATAATGCACTTGCATGAGTGAAAAACAGTGCTCCAGGTCCCGACGGGATTTATTACACCATGATCTGTCATCTAAGTGAGGAATCATTAACTATACTCTTACAACTGTATAACAGAATTTTCTTAGAGGAGTATTACCCCGCTAGCTGGTGCCATTCTTATGTGCTAGCCTTCCCGAAACCAGGGAAAGACCACACAGATCCCAAAAATTACCATCCTATTTCTCTAACCAGTTGTCTGGGAAAAACATTGGAAAAAATAATTAACGCCAGACTGACATTTTTATTAGAGACTCAAAACATTTTAAGCCCAAGTCAGTATGGTTTCCGGAGAAAAAGATGTACGCTTGATCTTATTATCAAGGCCGAAACAAATATCCGGAATGCGTTCTTGAGAAATGAACACCTAGTTATGGTATGTGTTGACATTGAAAAGGCCTTTGATACAACTTGGCGATATGGGATTCTTCAGGACTTGCATAAATTTGGACTTCGGGGCCATCTCCCAAAATTTATTAAGAACTTTCTAGGCAATAGATCCTTTCAAGTCCGATTCCACTCTTCATTATCTCGAGCATATGTACAAGAAGAGGGAGTTCCCCAAGGATCAGTGTTGAGCGCCACACTCTTTGCCATTAGGATTGATTCTATTACCAAGTGCATACCTAACACAGTTGACGCATACTTGTATGCTGACGATCTTGCCATGTCATGTCATTCTCAAAATATGAGACTTATTGAAAGACAACTACAAGGCACCATTAACAAAATAGTCTCTTGGGCCAAAAATAATGGATATTGGCTTTCTAAACCAAAAACGACTGCTGTACACTTCTGTCACAAACGTTCTTTACATCCGGATCCAGACCTTTAGTTGGATTCTCATTGTATTACTTTCCAACCTAGTATTAGATTTCTTGGTGTAATATTTGATAAAAAATTAAACTTCCTGGAACATATAAAACATATTCGTACAAATTGTCTTAGAAAACTAAATCTTCTCAGAGTAATTTCTTCTATATCGTGGGGTGCAGATCGTTACATGCTGTTACATCTATACCGCTCACTGATCAGATCCCGGTTAGACTATGGGTCTCTTGCATATGACTCAGCCAGGCCAAGTGTATTGAAGTGGCTTGACCCTGTACATCACAGTGCATTAAGAGTTGCACTGGGGGCTTTTCGCACATCACCAATCTTAAGCCTGTATACCGAAGCCTATGAACCACCGTTACACCTTAGGCGGGAAACTCTACTACTAAATTATGCAGCCAAAATCAGCAGTCTCCCACATCATCCCATGTGGCAATGCCTCTTCACGCCAAAATGGAGAGAAATCTATCAAACTAAATGGCGTTACAACAAACCATCTGGCATTAGGCTTGAAGCTTTGATCACAAGCTGGGGCCTGAAGTTTTCTAACACCCTCCAGGATACTAGCATGGAAACGCAGCCATGGCTTTCCATGGCTCCAGTACATATTGATAGACGTTTTCAGCAATGGGGAAAGAATAACTTCTCCGATATCAACATTAGACAAATACATATGGCTCACTCAACCGAGTTTAGCAGCTTCATTCAGCTATACACAGATGGATCCAAAACTGGTAATAAAGTTAGCACAGCTGTAGTACTACCAAATGCCACCATCTCCAGACAGCTCCCATCAGAATGCAGTACTTATACCTCAGAGTTATATGGTATTCTACTAGCCCTAGAGAATATAAAAGAAGCCTCGTACGCTAAATCCATCATTTATACGGACTCGTTGAGTGCTGTTAATGCTCTACAGTGTAAATCCTTCCCTAGTCATCCTCTGATACAGAAAAGTTTAGAACAGTTATTAGCACTTCATGGACGTGGACAGCTGGTAATATTTTGCTGGATCCCTGGACACATTGGAATCGTAGGAAACGAGCAGGCAGATTTAGCTGCTAAAATTGTTACAAATGTGATACCATCAAATTTCAGGACTCCTTATATTGATCAAAAGTCCTTTATCAAACAGACATAAAGAAGTGTGGACACGCTTGTGGAAAGATCAGAAAAATAATAAACTTTTTGAAATCAAGAGAGAACCTAAACTGTGGCAATCCATCCTGAGACGAAACAGAAAGGAAGAAACTATTTTAGCCAGATTACGCATTGATCATACTTTCCTCACTCATAGCTATCTACTAACAAACAGTGACCCTCCACAATGCAGTAATTGTTTATGCCCACTAACAGTAAAGCATATCATCATAGAATGCCCGCAATATCAAAAAGAACGGAAAACAGCTTTTTCCTCTAATTTTCATAATATGTTGCAGTGTGTCCTAGGAGGTCGAGAGAACATAGATGACTTTCTTTTTCTAAAATTTATTAATAAATATCACCTTATCTGAACTGCTATCTCCTGTAAGAAAAACGAAGGAAATATCAGACAGTAATTAGTGCATTATAGCCTAAGTTGCTGATGCACCAATAAATCTAACAAACAACAACAACAGCTTGTCTGCATTGCTCAGAAAACTTTATATCTGACTGCGCAATTACTTCCAGGTCCTTTTTCATTTTCTACCACCTCCAAGTGTAGTACCACACAGTTGGTACGTTTCTTCTTCCCATATACAGTACTTTGCATTTGTCAAGGTTACACTTCAGTTGCCACTTCTTAGCCCATCTGCCCAAATTATCTAGATCCTGTTGCAGGATCTAGCCATTACTGTCATTACTGTCATTAAAGACCCTGCCAACCTTTGTATCATCTGCAAACTTCGACACTAAGCCTGATATACCTTCATCAATATCATCGATAAATATACAAAACAACAGTGGACCCAACACCGAACCCTGTGGGACTCCACTAATAACATTAGTCCATGAAGAGCAGCACCCATTGATTACCACTCTTTGTCTTCTCCCACTCAACCATCCTTTTATCCATTGTAGCAATTTACCCTTAATACCATTCTGCTCCAATTTGTACAGTAGTCTTCCATGCGCAACAGTGTCAAAAGCTTTCCTGAAGTCCAAGTATATGATATCAAAATTATTTTTACATTCAGTTGCTTTGTCACCACATCATAATAACCAATCAAATTTGTCAGACAAGACTGTCCCTTAACAAACCCATGCTGTGTCTGAATTATTGCTGCAGTCTTGTCTAGATGATCCTGCAATGCATCTTTAACCAGTGACTCCATTATTTTAACCAGAACAGAAGTTAAACTAACTGGTCTGTAATTACCTGTCACCCTTCGATACCCCTTTGTGAATTGGGGATACATTTGCAAATGTGCAAATGTATCCCTTGAGTCCAAGGATGCTCTCATAATTATGGCTAAGGGTTTGCTTACTTCCTTTGCCACCTCCTTTAATATAACTGGATAGATCCCATCCACCCCAGGTGCCTTTTTTATGTTTAACTTCAACAATTTCTCCTCCACTTTGCTCTCAGTTTTTACAAAATCATTAAGCACCCTCAAATTCAAAATACACTAAAGTACCGATTACCCCGTTTACCAATCCATCAACCACATCTATATTTGTAGTACAGGCAGTTCTTGCTTTACGAGTTCCCGGATTTCAGAGTTTTTTTTTTTTTTTTTTTTATCAAGTATCAACAAAATCGAAAATATGAACATTAATTGCAAA
The DNA here is from genome assembly GCF_048544385.1 of Mastigoproctus giganteus. Classification (NCBI taxonomy): domain Eukaryota; kingdom Metazoa; phylum Arthropoda; class Arachnida; order Uropygi; family Thelyphonidae; genus Mastigoproctus; species Mastigoproctus giganteus. Next base: position 128,395,108 of record NC_143575.1, read on the forward strand.
AAAACAAATGTTAAACATTTAATACTTTACGAGTTTAATACTTTACATTTAATACTTTATGAGTTTTTGCTTTACGAGCGCAAGCTAGGAACAAATTAACTTGTAAAATTGGAAACTACCTGTAATCGTGTAAGGTTTTCCTTTCAATAATGGTTGAATGTATGAAAGTCCTGCAGTTTGTCAGTGATGTTTTACGAATTTTATTTCTCATACTTGCTAATTGTTCTTCAGAATGATATCCGTGGTATAAATCTTGTGCAACCACTTCATGGGTTTCATCTGCAACTAAAGCATTTGTAGATTTAAATGCAATTTGGAAATTTTCTGTGGTACACATTCGCATAATTTTCATTGCCATGTATAGCAAATGTTGGGGAGGTACTCCACAACGAACACATCTATGAATTTCACTTGATGCCATTATAAAGTGAGTAATTTTCAATCCATTTTTAAATTTTCGTGCATGCCCCAAACATATAGCTGAAAAAGAAATTTCTTCTGCATGTATATCAAATATGAATTTGTTGGAGATGATTTCTGATCCAGTGCTATACATAAATATTTATCTTCAGACCATAATAATGTTTGTTGTTGAATTGTCAATAGTTCATCATTGTTGAAAGGTTTCCCAATTTCATCTGAATGTTCCTGTTCACTATCATCATTTGTCCCCAAGATATTGTCAGTCACTTTTATGCCGTAGTATTTATACAAACGTGAATTTATCAAATACCGTAACTATATTTTCATATTTTCTTCTGCACACATCCTTGTAGATATGATGATTTATGTATGAGTCTTTGTTTTATATGTACATTAATGGTATAATCGTCATCTAATTCTCTAGGTAATTGATGAATCATCGTATTTACATTAACTGGTACATTTATTACTTGTCGAATGATCCCATATTGTCCAAGTTCATAGCGTAAATGAACTTAGAAATTTGCATAAAGGGTAATCGTGGTGATATCAAACGCTCAGTTACAACATCCAGTGGAGGCAAATGAGTAGGATATGTTGGATATATAAATCCATTTGACATGGCCATAGTTGGTATCCGTCCCTCTTTTAATGAAGTATGATGGGTATTACATGTCATGAAAGTACTCACTTCTTGCAAATGCAATTCATTTTGAAGTAATTCATATGAAGTTGTTGGGAATGGTTTCAAATCTAATTGAAACCATAAACTATCACAAACATTACAACTAAATCCAAATGGGATTTTGTACACTAGTTTTTCAAACTCACTGTCACCTCGTGTAGACACTAAAGGGATGTAATCAGGAATCTCATTATTAGCCATTTATAATTTCGCTTTTTGTCGTGTATGATATTCCTTCACTCGTTCTGCTGCAATTTTAGATTTCTGATAAGTACCAGGCATAGTAGAACTCTGTGGTTGAATTTCTAATTTCCATTTCTTTCATTCACGATATTCCTTCATTATTTCAGCTTGAGTTTTTTTGGATGCAGAATTTCATCTGGATTCACATTTCTGTCCAACTTCCCTTTCGTTCTTTCACTATATTTCTCCGAACACTGGGCTGTAGATTTTGGCATCACTTGCGTATTAATCGTTATGCTGATATAATGGTATAACGTAGTGCGTCACTGCTCAATTGAACTTGTTGTGTTACTGCACTTGTTGCGTACAATTGAGTTTTCTTGGACACATGCATTGTACTTGTTGCGTCACTGCACACAACAAGTACAACGCATGCACATTGGGTTTTGTGACTATTTCTAGGTAACGGAACACATTTTTCCAAATAACTCCAGTAAAAAATGTTTTTAACATAAAAAAAACCTTCCTATTCTCTTATCCATTTGCCCCGAAAGTTTGTCCAGTTCTTCCTTGAATTTATTTAAGCTACCACTGACCGGGTGGGTAAAGTGCCTGCCTGGCAACCCAAAGGTCGCTGGTTCGAATCCCGCCTCGGGCTTGGATATTACGATGGTGCCGCACTGTCCAGTTGGACCTCACTGCCACGATACACAAAGGAAGCAGGAAAAAACTGGTTCCTTTGTGTATTGCTCAGATCATATGATAAAAAATTTAAGCTACCACTCACTGCCTAAAGGTAAATTTCTATACATCTATTCTGCAACTCTTTCCTCAATTTGAATTTATGCCCCCTCATAATCTGAGCAAGTGGAATAATCCCATCAGCATTTAGCTTGCTCAAATCATGCAAAACCGTGTACACCTCAATCATTTCACCTCGCAAGTGCCTTGAGTCCAGACATTGCAGTTTGTAGAACTTAAGCCTTTCTTGGTAAGAGCACCCCTTTGTTCCAATCACAAATCTCGTTGCCCTTCTCTGTACTCATTCCAGCAGCTCTACATTCTTCCTCAAGGTGTGGCCAGATCATTGCCTTATACAAAGGAATAATAATCTCCTTATCCCTGCTAGCAGAGTTCCTTTATATCATTGAGAAGACTCCCTGGCAGCTTGTCTGCACTCTTCTGAACACTTCATATCTGACGGCATAATTACCTCCAGGTCTTTTTCATTGAACACTACACTGAGAGTAGTACCGCACAGTTGGTACATTACTCTAGGGTTACTGCTACCCATATGCAGTACTTTGCATTTGTCAATGTTAAACTTCAGTTGCCACCTCTCAGCCCATCTGCCCTACTTTTCCGGATATTGTTGCAGTCATTAACAACACTGCCAAGTTTTGTATCATCTGCAAACGTGGACATTCACATTTATCAATGTGAATATCATTGATAAATATTGAAAACAAAAATTGTCCCAATGCTGAACGCTGGGAGACTCCACTAATAACATTAGTCCACGAAGAGCAGTGTCCATTGATTACCACTCTCAGTCTTCTCCCACTCAACCATCCTTTTATCAAAAGCAGCAACTTTCCCTTAATGCTATACTGCTCCAATTTGTAAAGTAGCCTTTTAGGATTAGTATTAGTAGAGGAATATGATGTAAAAAAGCAAGCTTATATAGCATCAGCCAAAAAAAAAAAAAAAAAAAAAAAATTAATCACTTCCCATTTCACTCTAAAAGTTTTTGTCTAGTTCAGCCTTGAAGCTGTCAACTTCTATGATGACAGATGGAAGTTTGTTACAGCAATCAACCACTGCTGGCGAAAGGCAAATTTCTGCACATGAATTCTACAACTGTCTTTTCTCAATTTGAATTTGTGCCCTCTCAGGTGCGAAATCCGAGCAGGAGGAAGAATCCCATCAGCATTGAGCTTGCTCAATCCACGGCACAAGTGCCTGGTCTCAGGATACTGCATTTTGTAGAACTTAAGCCTTTCTTGGTAACGGCAACCCTTTGTTCCACTCATTAATCTCATTGCCCTTCTCTGTACTCGTTCTAGTAGCTCTACATCTTTCCTAAATTGAGGCCTCCACTCTTGTATGCACTACTCAAGGTGTGCCCTGGCCATTGCTTTATTCAAGGGGATAATCACCCCCTTATCCCTGCTACCAAAATTCCTATATATTATTGACAATACCCCATGAGCTATTCGTGCACCTCTTTGCACTGCTCAGAAAAGTTGATATCTGACTGCACAATTATCGCCAAGTCTTTTTCCTTCTTCGCTACACTGAGTGTAGTACTGCACAGTTGGTACATTACGCTGAGGTTACTGCTATCCCTATGCAATACTTTGCATTTGTCAATGTTAAACTTCAGTTGCCCTCTCTCAGCCCATCTGCTCAACTGTTCTTGATCCTGTTGCATTAGTGTATCATCCTGAACAATAATACCAACCTTTGTATTGTCTGCAAACTTGGACATTAAGCCTGATATATACCTTCATCAATATCATTGATAAATATAGAAAACAGCAGGGGGGGTCCAACATGGACTCCCCGGGGAACTCCACTAATAACATTACCCCACAAAGAGCAGCAGTGTTAAGGGGAAATCTTGGCTGGCAAATGAGATTGGTCAGCCAAGATTTCCCCTTAACAAACCCATGCTGTGTCTGAACTATAGCTGCAGTCTTGTCTAGATGATCCTGCATTGCTTCTTTAACCAGCAACTCCATTATGCTTTCCCTGGATCATAAGTTAAACTAACAGGTTTGTAATTATTTGTGTCACCCTTTGATCTCCCCTTTGTGAATTGGAGATACATTTGCACTTCAGTCTGTGGGGACCTCCACTGAATCCAAGGATGCTCTCATAATTATGCCTGAGGGTTTGCTTACTTCCTTTGCTGCCTTTCTTAATAATAATTGAATAGATCCCATCCACTCTGTGTGCCTTTTTTATGTTTAACTTCAACAATTTGATAAACTTCAATTCCTATATTATGGTTCTGCATAATATTCTTTACAAACCTACTCAATTTTTATGTTTATGAATTATAAGTTTCTCCAGGTGGTCATCTCAACAGGAATGAAGGGACAAAAAAAAAAAAAAAAACCTGGTAAAAGGGATGTATTTTGTTGTTCAAAATACATCCCTTTTACCATTAATGAGAAAAGAGTATTAGAACAGGTTTTGTACTATATGGAAGAACTGAAATGGGCAACAGTTAAATTTAGTTATAATATTTTTGCAAAATATAAAGGACTGAAATTGATCATGAATTTATTATGATATGATAACAATTTTGTATGCTAATTAATTGAAAGTATTCAAGTGTAATTCACCTATGGCTTTTATTCTTTGCCAGAAACATTTCTTCAGAAATCTTGGGACAATCATGACATTTGCATTTTTAGGAACTACCATTTCTTGCTTTGTAACAGGGTAAGTTGTATATTCTGTTTCTTATTTTTGTAAAAAAAAAAAAAAAAAAAAAAGGAATGAAAGTTTTCAGTTTATTCAGGATATGAACTAGATACATTTTTTGATAATATTTTAATAATTTATTAGTATTAGTAATGGCTGCATGGTGCAAGAAAGCCTATTGGCTTATGCTGCACCAGCCAAAAAAAAAAAAAAAAAAAAAAAAACCTGAATAAAACAATGATATAAAAAAAAAAAAAAAAAACTAATAATTAATAAAAGAAAAGGAAATTAAACCTATGTGTTTCCCTCACTCGAAGGTACTATCCAGATGTCCTTTGAATTTCCCCAAACTGTCAGCCTTCACCACTCATGTAAGCAATTTATTCCAGTAATTTATACCTCACTGGCTAAAATAAAACTTCCCGCAGTCCAATCTAAACATCTCCCACCCTGTAACTTGAATTTATGTCCCCTAGTTCTAGCATCATTTATAATCTTGAAAATTTCATCCTCATTCATTTTACTGATGCCTCTGAGAGCCTTAAACACCTCAATCAAATCTCCTGTGAGCTGTCTAGTTTCCAAACTCTGCAACCCACATATTCAAAGTCTTTCTTCATAAGGACGCCCTTTTGCCAATCTCACCAGGCGAGTTACCCATCTTTGCATCCTTTCAAGAAGCTCGATGTCTTTCTTTAGGTGCGGTCTCCATACTTGAACACAGTATTCCAAGTGTGGTCTAACAAAAGCCTTATATAATGGGATTATCACGTCCCTATCTCTACTTGCAAAAGTTTGATAGATCATCGATCGGACACCATGGGCCTTCCTTGCAACCTGTTTACAATGCTCAGAGAATTTCATGTCTGACCGTATCCGTAACACCCAAGTCCCTTTCCTTCAGTACTGGATTTAGTTGAACTCCACCAAGTGAATAAGTTATTTTGGGATTACTGTTTCCGAGGTGTAATACCTTACACTTTGTTGGAGTAAAGCATAATTGCCATTTTTCTGACCATTCCTGAAGTCTATCTAGGTCTCTCTACATAGACTTCAGGAATGGTTTCATACAACCAGTGTTTAACATTTAATAAAATTAAATTTATGCAGGGTTTCATACAACCAGTGGGTAAAATTCTGAAAATGTGATTTTGGCATCTCTGTTTGCATTGGGAAAGTTGGTTTTTTTTTTTTTTTTTTCTATACCCACCTGCCTATTTATTCATAACTGACATTCATTTTTTAATGTAAATTTATTTGCTGGTGTGCTTATTTGATCAGCTACATTTCTTTTTATTTTCTGAAGATATTAATGCATTCTGTAAACATGTAAATAACAGAAACAAACTATTATCAGATCTTTTTCTCCCACTGCACACGTTAGCTGCTTCTTGTATGATCCCTGGTAGTAGTTGGGGACTCATTGCACATATCATGGCTGTGTTAGCTCATTTTCTTTCTACATGTGTTATGACAGCATTTTATGCATTCATCTTAGAAAGCACATTTTTGCAGCCTTCCGACACCCATTGCATGACTGCTCTCATTAGTAATGACAAAGCGATAATGACAGCATATATGTAACATATCCCTTCAGACCAGTGTTAAAAAAATTTCCAGGAGTTATATACCTTACTATAATTTCCTCTAGAGTTGCTTTATGTTCAAAAAGTCAGGCATGTTTTTTCAGTGGGTGCTATGAAGTTGTTACTGTGGCAGTTTCTTCTTACCAACATGATAAGAGGATATATAGCTTTTAAAGTTCTGTTCCACTCTGTAAGGTATCCTCCTGTCCCTCCCTTCTGTAAAATTACCAAGCAGTCCATAAAACTTGTAATCCTAAATGGAGCTGTTTTCCTTCAAAAGTGAATCATGCTTTCCCATGGCATGATCTACATTGTCATGGCAGCAAACTTCAGCAAGTGTCTGTGGAGTTGGTGGGGGGGGGGGTATATCCAACTTAATAAATTCAGTATTTTTCACTCAAAAATGATTTTTTTCCCCTTTTTCAATGAAAATTGCCCAGCAAGCTATAAATAACTTCCTTTGATCTTAAAGTGTCATTAACAGTGGAAAACAAAATTCTGACCTGCAAAATGTACAAGTAGGCATAACGATGGTAACTCAATGAGCACTGATGGAAAGGAACCAAAAGTTGCAGTAGTATGTAGCAATATTACATTATTGGATTTTACCAAGTTTAGTATATTATCTGGGAACTTTCCTTTACTGCTATGAGTATATCTCATGAGGTATCATTAGAATCCACTATAAAAGAGCTCAAGATAGCCTGCCCATAGAAACTTCATCTGAAAAAAAAAATAAAATAAAATAACCAGAAGGAAAACAGCAAGTGTTTGAATGGAGCTATCATTAACTTAGCAGAAAAAAGAATGCTTATCATTTTGCTCCCCTATCTGCTTTAATGAGAGTTATATGAAAATAATGTAATATAACTTATTGATTACTGAAGTTTCTTGTGAATATTACTGTACCATTTGTAGAACCCAATGAGTTGCCCTAGCAGCTTGACTCATTTCTCAGAGAGCTTTATGTTGGACTGTACAATTACACATTGGTAATTGAAAATGAAAAAGACTTATTAGTCCATATCTCTCCTCATTTTCTGCTACCTTGAGTTTGGTACGACTCAATTCTGGTATTATTGCTTCCCAAATGCTGTCATTGATCACCCTGCCTATATTTGTATAATCAGCACACTTAGACATGATTTGAAAAGAGAGAGAGAGAGAGAGAGAGAGAGAGAGAGAGAGAGAGAAAAGTGCACTTGATATGCTTACATCGATAACGTTAATAAATATTAAAAATAGTAAGGGCTCAGCACTGAATCCTTAGGGGCCTACTCATAACATTAATTCATGAAGAGCAGTAGTGATCAGTAATATGTCCCATTACAGTCAGCCATCCTTTTATCTATAGCAGTGACTTGTCCCAATACCACATTGTTTCAGTTTGTATAGCAGAAGAGACACAGAATCAAAAGCTGTATCAAAATAATAAGTGATGTTGAAATAATTTTTTGCATGCAGTTATTTTATGATTACTTTATAGTTTGTTATAGAGTCAACGGCTGTTTAGAAAAAAAGTAATGTTGTGAGTGAAAGAGTAAACCTATTTAGAAGCAGGGGAAGCAATATTTGTGATATACCAAGGAAGGTTAAAATTCAGGATTATCCCCAATAATGATATGTGATCTTGCCTAGGAATCTGAGTTTTTGAAGATGAGCAATGGAGCAGCAGACTAATTTTTTGTGACTAATTAAGACAGGACTGAATTTTAGAAGGATTAAAGTATTGCTCCATTGGAGAATTATCTGGAGGCCAGCATTTAGGGAATTGCTTTTGGATATCCTACAAAGTTGTAGTGATTTTTACAGAGCAGAAACCACTACAACTTCTAAAATATCCACAAATGGTTTTTCAAACCAAAATATGGTATGTAGTATACCAACAATCTAAAATTGGAATGTGGTACTAGAATATTCACAGTGGTTTCTTGAACAGAGATGTGGTATAGTATGTTATCCAAAAAACCATGGACAGGATTCCCAGTCAGTTGAAGTTGAGAGAGAGAGAATTTGAATGAACTTGTTACTCAATTGAAAAAAACATGGTAAATGATATAAACAGATTGAAGATTGTTTATAAGACTGTTATACCAAACAAGATCAAAAGCTGTAGAAATGTCAGGTGCAATTACTTGATTTTCACATAAGTTTCAAAATCAAAGGGAAGGTTTTTCAAGAATGGTACAAGATGAGCTGACAGTTGATGGATTTGTCCATTACTTTTGGAAAGATTTGAAGTAAATACAATGGGATGATAATTGGAAAGGAGGGCTTTGTCATCCATTTTAGGAATTGACTGGATATGAGTAAATTTTCTTGCAGAAGGAAAACAGTGGAATAAGAGAATATAAAAAGAAGGCAGCACAAATAGGAGTAAGTTCTGGGGAACAGGTTTAAGATCAACTTGAGAAATTCCATGAGGCTCTGAAGATCTCTTGGCATCAACCTCTTATTGCTTGTATCAGAATTGTTCAGGATTCTTGTGATGTTCATCTGTAAGATCTGCGGTAGGTATTGAATAAATTTTATTTGATTTAATAGGAGGAGATTAACCAAGATACCCAATGCAAGTGTTAGAGAAAAAACAAGATGGTTAGGTTAGGCTAACCTAACCTAAGTCAGCTTTAATTGAGGATGCAATGAGAATGGAACATCACGATGCAATAGAGGAAGAAGTATAGATGGACAGAAGTTACAGCCAGTAACTTTGGTCAGAGACCAGAAATCTTTATCATTTGACAGGAATCTAGTTTCCTGTACAGCCAGTCCTCGTATAACACAATAGTTGTGTTCCTAGAAACCCTCGTGCAATATAAACAACAGGCCCTATGGGAAAAATAGGGTTAGGTGCCGACCACCCAAGATTGGACACACAGTTTTAACCACATTACCAAACACAATAAATAATCGTCATAAAACACTTACACAGTTGAAAAATGTAAAATTAATAATTTAATCATTTAAATTTAGATTCTTACCTTAAAAATAAATTAAGACAGCTTGAGGGAAAGGGCTTGAGAAAGTTGCGGAATTATGGGGAAAGTGGCGCCAGGTTGTCATTATTATCGGAACTGGCAGGTGGAGGAGATGTCGATGAGGAATTTGGACGTAATGTGGTCACGCCAGAAACAGGGCTGTTGCTCATTTTCTGTCTCTTTTTTGGGTGTTTTCATAAAAAAGACATCTAGTTTCTGTTGTTTCATCTCTTCCAATTCTTTGTGTCTTGATCTAATTGATTTTGTTACACTTTATGTTATTCCTGCTATGAAAGTTGCTTTTATTTTTTCTGCATTCTTTCTAATTGTTCTCAGCATTCCCTCATTTAGGCCTGTAGCATACACAAAGCAGCTGCTTATATGGCTCCAGAGCAAATTGAATTGTATGAAGTGCTCTTCTGCTTCTTTCTGCATTATAATTGTTATCTTCTAGCTATTGCATACTTTTCTCAAATGAATTTAAAACTGAAGATAACTCTGAAGTAGAAAGATGTTTTATGGTGGCGTTCAGGCATTCAACTTCGTAGTCTTCCTCATCTTCCACCTGCCCTCCAGCAACAAGTTGTTGCAGTTCTTCAGTTGAAAGTTCTTCTTCATGAGACTGAAGCAATGCCAACCTGCTTTGCAAGGGCAACACAATGTGTTTTTAATTTAGGAAGCTCATTTACAGGATCAAAGTCTTTAAAATCACAAATAAAATCTGGTAAAAGAGGCTGCCAAACACCATGTAAGCATTTTTTTGTCACTTCGTTCCAAGCCTCCACAATTATGTAAATTGCATTCTTTATGTTGAATCGCTTCCAGAAGTCTTTAACTGTTGGTGCATTTTTGCCCTCTGTTTCTGCTATCAGCATCTTGTGTGATACTGCTTAAAAGCAGCAATTACTCCTTGGTGGATTTTTGGTGCATTGTCCAAAATAATTAAAATCTTAAAATCCAAATTTTTCTTTTTACAGTAGCTTCGAAACACATCCTCAAACACATCTAGTAGAAGGTCAGTGAAGATTTGCCTTGTCATCCCTCTTCTGCTGTTCCTAAAGTAAACACCCAGGGCAGTCCTTACGATCCCTTTTAACACTTGTGGATTGGCTGCATGATAAACAACAACAGGCTTCAGTTTCAAGTCGCCACTTGCATTTGCTCCTAATATAACGGTCAATCTATCCTTAGCAGTCTTGAAGCCTGGAGCTTGTGCTTCCTCTCTTGAGATATATGATCGTGATGGCATTTTTTTCCAATACAATCTGGTTTCATCAAAGTTGAAAGTTTGGTCCAGTGTATAGCCCTCTTTTTCAATTAGTTTTTTCAGTATCAGTGGAAATGCCTTTGCTGCTGCTGCTTCATCTGCACTCGCAGCTTCACCTGATAATTTCACATTTATGAACCAGCCACTACTGGCAGTAAAGGGAGGCACTTCTTGAGGGGGTTCAGCTTTATTTCTGAGGTCTTCAAATATTGCCAGTGCCTTTGCTTTTACGTAAGCAAACTTGTTCCTGATCTCTTCTTTGTTTGATCTTCTATCCAAACAGATAAAAGAAGTTTCATCTCTTCCAATTCTTTGTGTCTTGATCTAATTGATTTTGTTACACTTTATGTTATTCCTGCTATGAAAGTTGCTTTTATTTTTTCTGCATTCTTTCTAATTGTTCTCAGCATTCCCTCATTTAGGCCTGTAGCATACACAATATCGCATGTTCTTTCATTTCACTGAAAGCGTTTCACAATTTCATATTTTTCTTCTATCAATATTGCTTTTCTTTTTCTTTTTCTCTCTGAAGTATTTTCACCAGAACGCTTCCTTTTCACACTGTTTTTTCCAAGTATTTTACTAATTTTTTTTTGAGAATAGAGCATAAGTATAAAAAGAATAAAAATGAGGAGGCAAGTTTGATATACATAAACACACAGCGAACAAGTAGCAACTGAATAAACAACGCAGGGCCCATGTAGAAACTGAATAAACAATGCAGTAAAGGCGGAAACACACTATTCTCACATATTACATGCATTTTACTAAAGCATCATTTCTGGAGTTCACTACCATAAAACAATAAAAACAATTTGCAGTTTCTGGTTTATTGGGGGTTCCTACTAGTGGAGTCTGTTATAAACGGGTAGTAAAAGTCAATCTGATTTCATTTGCGATACCAATAGCTGGAATTCTTTGGGTTTTTACATTATTATGTGAAATGTGTTTCCCCTTCCACAAAATCATAAAAACAAATAAATTTTCAGAATCTTCTCTTCATTCCTATTGTGTTGTGTTCAGTTGGGGTGATTCCGCCACATTCTGACTGCCATTTCTTGTAAACACAAAGGCAAATCGTGCATAAGCAAATTATGTTCGTGTTATATGCGACATTGTTCCCCTATTTATAAATCGTGTGTGATTGAATTCGTGTAGTGTAAACACGTGTTATACGAAGACTGACTGTACTTAGTATTTTAAAAATTGAGTTGAATCAATATCTGGAGATACAGTATTTGCAATGAAGATAATATACAACTGGAACTAAATACAATAACCAGTGTTGCCTTAAAGAACGGATACCTGATCCATGCCATCAATAAAGCCATCATAGACACCTCCAAGGCCATTAAACAATCACAACCTAGCATCAACAGAAGAAGCACCTCCATATGTATACTGTATGTACCTTCAATCAGCTCTAAAATAGCCAAGGAATTCGGGATCTTCACCTTTTACAAAAGTTCAACCTTCATCAGACAGATCATAAAGCTACAGCCTAACTACCCAGATAATCCTAGAGATCCTATATATAAGATAGAGTGTGGATGTAGTAGTATATATAGGGGAATCATACAGATGCCTACAGTGTAGAATAAAAGAGCACAAAAAAGATGTAGAATATGGTAGAATTCAAGTCTGATACAGCTCTCCATGCCTTCCAATGTGTTGACACCTGGAATTTCCATAACACAAGCATCCTTTCCACAGATAGACAGTATAACAGAAGAAAATTTAAAGAAGCCTTTCTTATCAAATTATTTTGATCCTCAGCAATCAATAGAAAACAGTGGGTTGTTTTCAACCTCCAGTCTCTTTAAAGAAAAAATAAGTGAAGAAATAAGGTCCCACCCAGGAAAGAAAAAGAAACGAATCAACCAGAGGAGCACACAGTGTACACCCTCTTCCAGATCCCAGAAACAGCCTACTCACTTGATAAGCAAAGGTCAACACAGGTATCCTCTACACTGCAACCCGGAACCAGAGCAAAAGAACAAAGGTCAGCACAAGCACCCTGGATTCAGTATAGGCAACCAGCTCTATTTTTATTGGCTAACTATATGAGTACCTTACCTATAAAAATGTATTGCTGACTGAGCCTCTTGCCCATTTAGGTCTGAGCATCCCGCAGGAGGTTTTGGTCAGCAGGTAAGAAGTTTGTTTATTTAATTAAAAATAGGTTAACCATAATTGCAACAAAAAATAGCTCATTGTAACATAGAATTGTTCCTTTAATAATCATAAATATGATTATTAAAGATATGCTCATTTGCTAATTTGTTCTTATAAACTAGAACTTTTCATCTATTTTTTGTAAATTAGAATTGATCATATGTAAATACATCTTAGTTGATTGGTTATTAAGATCTGCTCAATGTAAAATATAAGTTATTTTTGTCTCCCAACAGCAAGTCCGATGATGGGTATCGGCAAGATACCTGAACGTTACTCATTGTATATTAGTTTAATTAACACCTAAATAAAATATATTAAAACTCCACATGGTATAAAAGTGGTAATTTAGATATATTATAATTTAAATGGATAGAAACCATGTAACATCCTTCCCTAACCATATTACATTGAGTTTGGATTTTCATACATATCACAACAAGTGGCTGTTCATTGAACAGCCTTAGCATAATTATTGGAAAACCAAGGTTTGGATGAAAGACAAGGGTTTAAGATGGAATGCAGCTTAAAGGATTTCATCCCTACAAGAATCATTCACTGACATATTTTCTGAAGGGATAAATGAACAAGTTGTATAAGGTCATTAATAATAGCAAAAACATCTGCACCTCTACCAGCTGGAGCTGCATAACTGGATTATTTAAGCTAGTGGGAGTTATGGATATTAGCAGTAGTATTATTAGTGGCAAATGATGATGTGAGGAAGCAACTTATACAGCATCAGCAGAAAAAACAAAACTCGCCCACCTCATCCATTCAACTCCTCTAATAATTTGTCTAATTCTTCTTTGAATTATTCAAACTATCCACCTCTACAACACCAGATGGAAGTTTGTTCCAGCAATCAATCACTCTCTGGCTGAAAGCAAATTTTCTAAACATCTTTTTTCAATTTAAATGTATGTTCCATTATATGTGTCATCTGCCTTTCAGTTACTCAATTCATTTAAGAACTTAAACACTTCAATTAAGCTCCTCATAGGTACCTTGTTTCCAGATGCCACAATTTGCAGAACTGAAGTCTTTTTTTTTTTGTGGGAACCCTTTTGTGTTCCTGACTAATCTCTTTACTCTTCTCTGTGCCTGTTCTAACAGATCCACATTCTTCCTAAATAAGACTTTTTAAGATTTTTTTTGTGTGCAATACTCCAGATATGGTCTAACCATTGTCTTATACAACAGGATAATCACCTCCTTGTACTTGGAAAAAAATTGTGTATATCACTGACAGAACCCATGAGCTGTCCTAACACCCTGCCTACATTGCTCAGAGAACTTCTTGTCGGACTGTGTAATTACTGCCAGGTGTTTTTCTTTCTCTGCTACACTGAATGTGCCACCACGTAATTTGTATGTTATTTTGGGATTACTAAACCTCAATCTTTAACCTCAATTGCCAATTCTCAGTCCATTCACATAATTTTTGTAGGTCTTATTGAAGTGATACACCTTGATTCCTGCCATTAACCACCCTGCCAATCTTCGTATCATCTGCAGACTTTGATATTAAACTTGGTCTGTCTTCATCAATATCGTTAATAAATATTGAAAACAATAATGGGTCCAGCACTGAAACCGGAGGGTCTCTACTAATAAGATTATTTGAAGGAGAGCAATGTACATTACTAACCACTCTCTGCCTTCTTTTAATAACTTTTCACTCAATTATCCCTTTATCCATAGCAGTAACTTGCCCCTAATGCCTTATTCACTAATGGAAGAACTTGTGTGACATTCTGATTGGCAATTACAATGTAATAACAAAGTAGTAAAAAAGGGACCAGATGTAAAAAATAATTTTCACATCATATGTGTTGATTTTAGTAAAGCTTTTGATACTGTTCCACACAAAAGACGGAAGATTGTAATATAAATTGGTGTAGTGAATACGTGCTGTGATTTCTGTATTACTACATTTCTGTCATGACGATTCTTCATTTCTTCTTTGATTACTGGTGCCATTATTTTCTTTGAATAGAAGTCAGGCTTGCAGACATTTTTACTTGCATTTTACTTCACTCCCCTTTATGGTTTGTATTTCCCCAATTCACAGAAACCTCACTTGAATCCAAGGATGCTTTCATATTAAAATCACCAAGGGAAAATATTCATGCTAGTTATGATGAACCCTAGCAGGAAGATTGTGTATACAAGGTGGACTACTGACAAGGGTGCCTCTGATGTCCTTCAGATATTTTGGTCTGAAAGTTTTTTTTTTTTTTTTTTTTTTTTTTTTTAATGAGTTATTCTATAAAAAAAAGTTGTTTAGCTGCCAAGCCATTTGGAAACTTTTTTTCTTTTGTTTATTTTGGTTAATGAAGCAGTTTTAAGAACTGTGAATATTTTTTGTGGTAATTATCTTATTTTAAAAGGCGATTCTTTGTTATTTTCAGAAATCATAAATTAAAGCTATTTTATGCTCTGTGGCATTGGGCACTTATGGGTTGCTAATTTGGTTTCGTTTGATTTTTATTTTATTTATTTATTTGATATTGTTACAAATACAATTCAAGTGAAGTTGAAATGCTGCTGCTATCTGTCCTTTTCAAATTAATAATTTTTCTTGGAATTCAAATTTTATTGAACAAAATTCTGATTTATTTTTGTTTATTTTCAGCAATGAAATTAACAATTAATCTTGTGAATATATGTTGAAAATTTGGAGAAAAGTTAAAACATTTCAGATATTAAAGAAATGGTGGAAAAGAGGATGATGAGATGGCTGATTGTTTTCTTTTATAATAAAGCAAAAATGCTATAATTTAATGAAATTTAAAGAAGAAACAGAGTATGCAACATCAGTGAAGATAACTGATTTTGATAATGTTAATCAGTATACATTCAGCTGTTAATATGCAGATTGATAGAAGCTTGTGGTGAAAGGTGTGCATTCATAAAATATGCACATTGTTCAACATGTTTAAGCTTAACTCATTTTTTAAATGAGTTAAAATAAGGACTATCAGGAATATTCTGCAAATTGCAGCTTCTGGAGACTAGGCACCTTCGAGGCGATCTGATTGAGGTGTATAAGGCCTTGAATGGATTGAGCAGGCTCAGTGCAGCTTCAATCCCATCATCTGTTGGGATTGAAGCTGCTATTTGGTTTTTAGGAGCATTAGCAACTAAGGCCATATTGCTCCGGGGATATGCGGTGGTCATTCCCTGACCTTTCCGCATCCTCCATATTTGGTGGCTCATGGGCTCGAACCCCGGTCTAATCAAGAAGCGTGTGCTACGCACTGCTGCTCCTGCCCACCTGGCTACAGAAACGTCATCCCATCAGCATTGATGGGATTGAAGAATCCCATCAATGCTGATGGGATTCTTCCTCTTGCTCAGATTACAAACCTGAGGGGGCATAGATTCAAACTGAGGAAAGACGGTTGTAGAATAGATGTGTGGAAGTTTGCCTTTAGCCAGTGGGTAGTTGATTGCTGGAACAAACTTCCATCTGTTGTTGTGGAAGTTGATTGCTTAAATAAATTCAAGTCAGAACTAGACAAACATTTGGAATTAATGGATCAGTGAAATGGGAATTTTTTTTTGGCCCATGCTGTATATAAGTTTGCTTTCTTGCATCATGTGTCTCTGCTAATGATAATATTAAATTTTTGCTATGTTTGGGAAAACTGAATTTATTTATTTTTACCTTAAATGTTTATTGTTTCATTTTTAGAAAAAAAAAAATGTGCTGATCTCTGCCAAATCAAAATATAGAAATTGCAGAAATCAAGCAAGTACAATTGAGATTTTGACTGGTGCTGTTGTAGACAGTTGTTTGCCAAATGATTTGGTTGCTACTTTTGATAGAATGTCATAGAAAAATATTTCCAGACCGAAAGCTCTGCCAGACATCAGAGGCATCCCTTGTGAGTAGCATGTATTTTCTATGAAAAGGTTTCATCAAACTTGCAGTTTTCTTTCAGTGTAGCATGAAATGAGTTAAAAGTGAGATTTTGTTGCAGAAATGGTCAGAAAGATCAATTTCAAGGTTAAATGAAATTTGAACAGACTTGTTCTTTTACAGGCAATAAGATGTGCATTGTTGGCAGTAAGTAGTCTGTGAGGATGCCTGAAAATTTTGCTCATGGAGAGGGAATGCTTATTCATAGCTGAAGGAGATATGTAAAATGATTGTCACAAAATCGGGGTTTAAAACAAACATCCACTTTTAAGTATTGTTTAACAAGACATAAAACTTTTCAAAATGCATATTCAACAGTCCCTGACCTACCTTGACCAAGAAGGGCAATTTGGTTTTTGTGATTAATTCAACAATATTTAAAAACAATGTAATGGTTATTCACCATATATTATTTGCTGATGTAGTGCACTTCCACCTTAATGGTTACTATCAGTAAATAGAATACGCCTGTATCAGGCTCTGAGAACTTCCACACAGTTATGGAGGCTTCTTCATCCCAAAATATGAATGGTGTTTTTGCACAATTTTATTAGTTGAAATATCCAGATAAATCTCCCTCACCAACACAGTTAATGCAGAATGCTACCTGAGACTATTTCAAGACCACTTTGTTCCCTTCATGGCACAGGAGTGAACTTTGGAAGAAACATTTTTCATAAGAAATGGTGCAGGACCGTATACAGTGAGTGCACTTCATTTTCTTAAGAAATATTTTAATGTTAAGGTCATCTCTAATCAATATTCTGGACTACATGGGATTGGGTGGTCTTGGCCACCATGCTTGTCGAATTCTGAATCTCTGTTATTATTTCCTGCGGGGATTCCTGAAGGACAATGTGTACAGAAGTAATTCATACCATTCAAGAACTGAAAGGTGAAATCAAAGCTGCTGTAGACAACAGCTCAGCTTTGAAGAAACACTGGCTGCACTTACAGTAAATTTCAGTTGATGTTCACAGATGGTCTTTGATGCATACAAGGAATTGTGCATTAAATTTGTTTTTGTTTGATTGATAAACTCCCCTGTTTTATGTGAATCTTAAGAATCATTCTTGTAGTAATCATGCACTCAATGTGTTTTTGTTTGATTAATAAACTCCCATGTACACGGTGTCCGTAAATGATGTTTCCGATTTTGATATTTTTTTATTTAGAATTACTTCAAGCTACACTCATGAAACACATACCAGCTGAAATATCAATTCAATAAGTTTTATGAAGGTACATAAAGTCATTGGTAGAGTTCGATGTGGGCATCATGATTAATTCGAACGATATCATAGCAATATTCAATCTCCTGCCACACGCTGTGCTTCATTTCACAATCAATTTTACTAAAGGCTTCTGTGATCCATGCCTTTAGCTCCTGCAGTGTCGTTGGTAGTGATGAAAAAAAGAAATCCTGTAACAACAGATTGATGCATGAAATGCTAACACCCAGAATGCTTTCTCTGGCCTGGTTACCATTTTGTCATTCTGGCGAATGTAGTGCTGCTTAGCAGGTAGAGCAGGTAGAATGCAAAACTGGCAATAGAGTGCCAGTTAAAAAAACTTATTGAATTGATCTTTCAGCTGGTATGTGTTTCTTGAGTGTAGCTTGAAGTAATTCTGAATTAAAAAATATCAAAATCGGAAACATCATTTATGGACACTGCAGAGGTTCCCAACCTTTCTCGGTTTTGTGCCCTTAGTGTCCCAGTAATTTTTTCACGGCACTCCTAGGACAAAAGAAATACCTAACATGGTGGTTTTCGACCTTTTAATATATACCTATATAATAATTTTATTCTTTATGTAGCGGTACTAAATAAAGATCAATTATAGATCACTACAAAATTAAAAAGATACGATACAATGGATATTGTACTGTACCCTTTAAAATGAATCCTTTTATAATGAAATAAATATATAAATTTCAAAATAATAATAATAATAACTTTAAGTAACTTAAACCCAAATTACACGGCACCCCAAGAATATTGTTGCTGCACCCCGGTTGAAAACCACTACTGTATAACATGGGAGTTTATTAATCAAACAAAAACACATTGAGTGCATGATTACTAGAAGAATGATTCTCAAGATTCATTGTTTATATTTAATTATTGTGGAGAAAATGTGTTTTTGCGTTAATTATTATTGATATAAAATGGTTTCTTGTTTTGATTATTATCATTTTACTGTTCAGTTATCTGTTTATGATATACAGGAATTTTGCTAGCAGAGATAAGGGGTGATTGTCCCCTTGTATAAGGCATTGGTCAGGCTACACCTTGAGTACTTTATACAGGCCTGGAGGCCTCATTTTAGGAAAGATGTAGAGCTGCTGGAACGAATACAGAGAAGGTAACAAGATTGTTGAGAGGAACAAAGGGGTACTCTTATGAAGAAAGGCTTAAGTTCTGCAAATTGCAGCATTTGAAAACTAGGCACCTGCGAGGTGATCTGATTGAGGTGTATAAGGCCTTGAATGATTTGACAAGCTCAATGCTAATGGTATTCTTCTGCTTGCTCAGATTAAGAACCTGAGGGGGCATAGATTCAAATTGAGGAAAGGCACTGTAGAATAGATGTGCGGAAGTTTTCCTTTAGCATTGGGTAGTTGATTGCTGGAACAGACATCCATCTGTTTTGTGGAAGTTGATAGCTTAAATAAATTTAAATCTGAACTAGATAAACATTTGGAGTGACAAGATGAGCTTTCACCGGTTTCTCCAAATGTGGGAAGGGTTTTTTTTTTTTTTTGGGTTGATGCTGCTTGCTTTCTTGCATCTTATGCCTCAACTAACGCTACTGCTAACACACACACACACGTACGTGTGTGTGTGTGTGTGTGTGTGTGTGTGTGTGCGCGCGCGCGCATATGTATATGCATATTAGAAATATATATACAAGAATACCTTGCATAATGCGGTTTCGAACAGTGTGGGTTTCGCTATGGCGCGCTTTACAAATCGAAAAAAAATTAACTGTGTTACGCACCAATACATTTGATATGTATGTATGTATGTATGTATGTATGTATTATAATGCCAGCACGTAGGCCATTGCGTTATGGATGATTCAAGGCCACGCTGACCGTTGTCACAACTCCCATTATATACGGACTCTGCTACTTTGATAGATTAGTAAACACTCTAGATTCCGAGCGGTGAGGTCGTTGATTGTGCATAAGCTGTATGAATATTTTTCACTGTGTATTTTTATTAAAGATTATTTTTTAAAAACGTTACACCTTTATACGCAAATATGAGTAGAAAGAAGAAATATAATGGCACCGAGTGTTCTAGATCCAAACATTGAACGAGGTATGAAAGTAAGGCAGGCAGGCATTGCAAAATTACATTCTATGTTATAAAGAGATGTATGCAGATAAAAAGAAGGAAAAAAACTGTGCAAACTAAGCTGATCAGTTATTTTCAAAATAAAAATACAGTACATACTTAACTTATCTTCTCTTAACTTAACTTATATACTGCAATATACTTAACTTATATACTGCAATAAAAATCATTTGTACTGTACTTACTAGTATTTTTCATTTTTATCATTTTAGTTTCTTTTTTTGCAAAAATTTCGTGTGCATGAATTTATAGTAAACAAACACCTATATATTTTTGCAATTTGACCCATATAATCAAATTGCCGGAACGCATTACATTAAAATATATACTAATAATACTTCGATCAGCGCGGTTTCACATAGCGTGGTATTTTTTTGGCATGAATTAATGGATGAATTAACATGAATACCTCACATACCATGCTATGTGAGGTATTCCTGTATACACATATTATAAAAATAAATAAAGACAAAAAATAGCAATAGAAGTAGGATAGTATGAACATTCTTACTATCCTACTTCTATTGCTTTTTTGTCTTTATTTGTTTAAAATACTCCTTTTTTCTTCCCTATCCTCAATTTAATACCTCATCCTTATACCATTTGCTTGTTCCAAATTTTAAAATACAGTGATTTCTTATCTATACAAAATTATATCCTACAATAAATTCCACATATTTATATTAAACATATTATTAGTAAAATAATAAGAGGAGTTTACCTCAATATAGTACGTAGAACACTTCCGTATGATACCCTCCAGAAATTAAAATGGAAAAAACGAAAACTTACCGGTACATTAGAGTAAAATATAAATAATTAAATAATCAATTTAACACAATTCAAATCAATTTAAAAAAATTAAAAATCAAATTAACGCAATTAAAAGAATCTAACGAAAATATTCAAAGTGATTTTCCTTCCCGAAGCTGACAACGCTTTTCGACTGTATGTCGTGATCACAGGAATGAAAATTACCAAATCGGGTTAAATCTGATACTTAAATAGAGATTATTTGTCTTCGTGCATGCGCGTAAAGGTCCACGCATCGGAGATCAAATATGGCCGCCAAACATTAACAGAATTCTTGTGTAATTTAATTTCAACAGTTTCTGCAATTAATAGTCGCGTATAATTACGTTGAACGTTAAGTATTTTGGCCTCGTTAAATAAAAAAGTTAATGGCAACTATTAATTGCAGAAACCGTTGAAATTAAATTACACAAGAATTCTGTTAATGTTCGCCGGCCATATTTGATGTCTGATGCGTGTACCTTTACGTGCATACGCAAAGACAAATAATCTCTATTTAAGTATCAGGTTTAACCCGATTCAGTAATTTTCATTCCTGTGATCACGACATACGGTCGAAAAGCGTTGTCAGCTTCAGGAAGGAAAATCATTTTGAATATTTTTGTTAGATTCTTTTAATTGCGTTAATTTGATTTTTAATCGTTTTTAAATTGATTTGAATTGTGTTAAATTGATTATTTAATTATTTATATTTTACTCTAATGTTACCGGTAAGTTTTCGTTTTTTCCGTTCTAATTTCTGGAGGGTATCATACGGAAGTGTTCTACGTACTATATTGAGGTAAACTCCTCTTATTATTTTACTAATATTATTATCAACGTAGAACATATTGAGTAGTACAGCTCTGATTCATACCATCTAATTAGATACTTTATTACTTTATTTCAAATACTTTATTTCTGTCCCATATGTTGAACAGTGGCACAAACAGCTTAACAGATTCTTTAAAGATACCGAATTTAAAATTATAGCTAGGCTTATACGGAAGTTACACACTATACTGAACAATCGCTCAGTTCTTTCCGCGTTCGCAACACAAATTAATGATCTAGTATACAACATTTCTTGCGGTGATTGCGACTCGTCTTACCAGGGTTCGACGCGGTTTTCTCTTAATATTCGTGTAAATCAACACGAAGCCTCAGTTCGTGCTTCTCGTTCAGCAGCGTCAGAATTAGCCTTTCATGCCATTAACGAAAAACATACCTTTTTATTTAACGAGGCCAAAATACTTAACGTTCAACGTAATTATACGCGACTATTAATTGCAGAAACCGTTGAAATTAAATTACACGAGAATTCTGTTAATGTTCGGCGGCCATATTTGATCTCCGATGCGTGGACCTTTACGCGCATGCACGAAGACATATAATCACTATTTAAGTTGCAGGTTTAGCCTGATTCGGTAATTTTCATTCCTGTGATCACGACAGTCGGTCGAAAAGCATTGTCAGCTTCAGGAAGGAAAATCGTTTGAATATTTTCGTTAGATTCTTTTAATTGCGTTAATTTGAATTTTAATTGTTTTGAATTAATTTTGAATTGTGTTAAATTGATTATTTAATTATTTATATTTTACTTTAATTATTTATATTTTACTTTAATGTACCGGTAAGTTGTCGATTTTTTCGTTTTTTCCGTTTTAATTTCTGGAGGGTTTCATACGGAAGTGTTCCACGTACTATATTGAGGTAAACTCCTCTTATTATTTTACTAATATTATTATCAACGTAGAACATATTGAGTAGTACAGCTCTGATTCATACCATCTAATTAGATACTTTATTACTTTATTTCAAATACTTTATTTCTGTCCCATATGTTGAACAATGGCACAAACAGCTTAACAGATTCTTTAAAGATACCGAATTTAAAATTATAGCTAGGCTTATACGGAAGTTACACACTATACTGAACAATCGCTCAGTTCTTTCCGCGTTCGCAACACAAATTAATGATCTAGTATACAACATTTCTTGCGGTGATTGCGACTCGTCTTACCAGGGTTCGACGCGGTTTTCTCTTAATATTCGTGTAAATCAACACGAAGCCTCAGTTCGTGCTTCTCGTTCAGCAGCGTCAGAATTAGCCTTTCATGCCATTAACGAAAAACATACCTTTTTATTTAACGAGGCCAAAATACTTAACGTTCAACGTAATTATACGCGACTATTAATTGCAGAAACCGTTGAAATTAAATTACACGAGAATTCTGTTAATGTTCGGCGGCCATATTTGATCTCCGATGCGTGGACCTTTACGCGCATGCACGAAGAC
The DNA here is from genome assembly GCF_048544385.1 of Mastigoproctus giganteus. Classification (NCBI taxonomy): domain Eukaryota; kingdom Metazoa; phylum Arthropoda; class Arachnida; order Uropygi; family Thelyphonidae; genus Mastigoproctus; species Mastigoproctus giganteus. Next base: position 128,418,224 of record NC_143575.1, read on the forward strand.
ATATAATCACTATTTAAGTTGCAGGTTTAGCCTGATTCGGTAATTTTCATTCCTGTGATCACGACAGTCGGTCGAAAAGCATTGTCAGCTTCAGGAAGGAAAATCGTTTGAATATTTTCGTTAGATTCTTTTAATTGCGTTAATTTGAATTTTAATTGTTTTGAATTAATTTTGAATTGTGTTAAATTGATTATTTAATTATTTATATTTTACTTTAATTATTTATATTTTACTTTAATGTACCGGTAAGTTGTCGATTTTTTCGTTTTTTCCGTTTTAATTTCTGGAGGGTTTCATACGGAAGTGTTCCACGTACTATATTGAGGTAAACTCCTCTTATTAATTTACTAATACTATCTAATTAAACATATTAATATTAACCATTTTTATCCCAACTCTATGCTTTTATTTAAACATATTGATATTAACATTTTTATCCCAACTCAATACTTATTTTTACCTAAATAAATTACACTGCATTGGGACTACCTTGTCCTTACTGTATTAAAAAGTGCTAATTTCATTTCATTTCATTTCATTTGGCCCTTCACTTTTCTTATACTACTATGGACAAGTATAGAAATGCAGTTCCTGATACACAATCAGGTGTAGTCCCCTGATGAAATATCTGGTAATGTATCAGTATTTATTTCTGCTGACATCAGATCAAGTATTTTTGCATTACCTATGTTAGACCTTTTACTAAAATTCTTTCCCCCCTTATCTGATGACAACTACACCATTTTCATTTTATTTTTGTTTGCTTTTTATTAATATTTTGTTATACTAATTTTACTTTACAGTTCCCCCACTTTATATTGGCTTGGTAATTCAGCCCATAATTGACTTAATTCATCATAACCTCTAGGATATTAACATCCTTTCGCTAATCTACTACTCTTCTTTTTCTACTTTCCTCACCCTTATAGTTACTGGCACCTTGTGTAACTTTCACATCCATTTATACTTACTTAATTTAATTTAATATTAATACAAATTATATATATATATGTATATATATAAATGTGTATTAAATGTAACCTCTTAAAGGAACTGTTTAAAAGTTACATATGATGAAGAGGTATTCTGTTGATGAAATAGTTTCAATGAAAAAAAAAAAAAAAGGTTAATAAATCAGGTATGACAGACACACCTAAAAGTGCAAAGCAGCATTAAAAGATGCAAGAGTATATATAAGTTTGTATTAATATATTGAATAAAGTATGCATAAATGGATGTGAAAGTTACACAAAGTGCCAGTAACTAGAAGGATGTGGAAAGTAGAAAAAGAAGTGAGTAGATTTGTGAAAGGTGAAAGAATGTTAATATCCCAAAGCTTAAGATGAATTAATAGAATTATGGGCTGAATTACCAAGCCAATAGAAAGTTTGAGAACTGTAAAGTAAAATTAGTACATCAAAATACTAATAAAATGAAAATAAAATGATAGTGTTACAGTTGTCATCAAATTTGGGGGTGGGAAACATATTTAGAAAATGGTCGAATATAGGATCAAGACATCAGATCACCTGACCATGTATCATGAACTGCATTTCTATACTTGTCCATAGTAGTAGAAGAAAAGTGATAGGCCAAAAAGCAACGTAAATGAAATTAGCATATTGTAATACAGTATGGACAAGGTAGTTCCAATGCAGTGTAATTTATTTAGGTAAAAATAAGACTCGAGTTAGAATAAATATGGTTAATATAAATATGTAGAATTTAGTGTAGGATTTAATTATGTATAGATAGAATTTAAATGATTTAACTTAATTTGGAACAAACACATGGTATTAGGGTGAGGTATTAAATTAAGGATGGGGAAGGCAAAAAGGAATATTTTAAATAAATAAAGACGAAAAATAGAAATAGGATAGTAGGAATGTTCGTATTACCCTCGTGTACACTAATAGTTTTACAAACAGGAAGTACAGTAGAAAAAAGACAGCAGAAAGATAAAAAGCAAAGAAAAAGTTATTAAATAACACTAAGCTTGCTGGGTTTTTTAGCAGACCAACCTTAAAGTAAACATTGAAACAAGAAGAAGAAATTAATCACTTATAAGTTTATCAAGTGGAAACCTGCTGTATACCAATGGACACAGTGAATGGAGTGATGATGGAGTTGGCTTTCTGGTCCATAAAGATATAAAAAACATTTTGGAATTCAAAAGTATATCACCAAGGGTGTCAAGACTACTACTCAGGATTTCTAAGAGGTACAAGCTGAAAGTTATAATCATTTATATACCAACATCGAGCTGTGATGATGAAGAGGTTGAAGAAATGTACACAGAAGTTGAGAGTCTTCTAGATGAGCAGAAAACCCACTACACTATCATTATGGGGGACTTCAATGCTAAGGTTGGAAATAGTCAAAACAGCGCAGAAAGGGGAACTATAGGAAATTTTGGAATTGGGAAAGTAGTAGTAGTAGTAGTGGCACATGATGCAAGAAAGCAAGTGTAGGAGCTTATGCAGCATCAGCCAAAAAAAAAAATCATCACACCATTCCCTCCAAATGCCTGTCCAGTTCCTCCTTAAATTTATTTAACCTATCAACTTCCACAACGACAGATGGAAGTTTGTTCCAGCAATTAACCACCCGCTGGCTAAAGGCAAATTTCCGCACATCTATTCTACATCTGTCCTTTCTTAATTTTAACTTATGTCCCCGTAGGTTCGTAATCTGAACAAGTGGAAGGATCCCATCAGAATTCAGCGTGCTCAACCCATTCAAGGCCTTATAGACCTCAATCAGATCACCGCGCAGGTGCCTAGTCTCCAGCCACTGCAATTTGCAGAACTTAAGCCTCTCTTGGTAAGAGAATCCCTTCATTCCCCTCACCAATCGTGTTGCTCTTCTCTGTACACGCTCAAGCAAATCTACATCCTTCCTAAAATGAGGCCTCCAGATCTGTACGCAGTAGTCAAGGCGTGGCCTGACCATTGCCTTATACAGAGGGACAATCACCTCCTTTTCCCTGCTAGCAAAATTCCTATATATCATTGACAAAACCCCATGACCTGCCCTAGCAGCCTGTCTGCATTGCTCAGAAAACTTCATATCTGACTGCACAATTACTCCCAGGTCTTTTTCATTTTCTACCACCTTAAGTGTAGTACCACACAGTTGGTACGTTTCTCTGGGGTTACTTCTACCCATATGCAGTACTTTGCATTTGTCAAGGTTGAACTTCAGTTGCCACTTCTTAGCCCATCTGCCCAAATTATCTAGATCCTGTTGCAGTAGCACACTGCCATTACTGTCATTAACAACCCTGCCAACCTTTGTGTCATCTGCAAACTTCGACATTAAGCCTGATATACCTTCATCAATATCATTGATAAATACACAAAACAACAGTGGACCCAACACCGAACCCTGTGGGACTCCACTAATAACATTAGTCCATGAAGAGCAGCACCCATTGATTACCACCCTCTGTCTTCTCCCACTTAACCATCCTTTTATCCATTGTAGCAACTTACCCTTAATACCATTCTGCTCCAATTTGTACAGTAGTCTTCCATGCGCAACAGTGTCAAAAGCTTTCCTGAAATCCAAGTATATGATATCAAAATTATTTTTCGCATCCAGTTCCTTTGTGACCACATCATAATAACCAATCAAATTTGTCAGACAAGACTTTCCCTTAACAAACCCATGCTGTGTTTGAATTATTGCTGCAGTCTTGTCTAGATGATCCTGCAATGCATCTTTAACCAGTGACTCCATTATTTTACCCGGAACAGAAGTTAAACTAACTGGTCTGTAATTACTCGTGTCACCCTTCGATCCACCTTTGTGAATTGGGGACACATTTGCACATCTCCAGTCCGTGGGAACCTCCCCTGAGTCCAAGGATGCTCTCATAATTATGGCTAAGGGTTTGCTTAGTTGCTTTGCCGCCTCCTTTAAAATAACTGGATAGATCCCATCCACCCCAGGTGCCTTTCTTATGTTTAACTTCAACAATTTCTCCTCCACTTTGCTCTCAGTTATTACAAAATCATTAAGCACACTGCTACAATTTGATAACCTTCTTCCATTTTCAAACTGTAATAATTCCTCACGTGTGAATGTAGATGCAAAATACTCATTCAGTTTGTTTGCTATCTGAGCAGGATCATCAACAGTCGAACCATCGATGTCAAGTGGACCAATCATATTCATCCCCTTCCTTTTAGAGTTTATATAAGTAAAGAAATCCTTGCTGTTTTTCTTAGCATCCTTTGCCAAAGATTTCTCGTAATCCGCCTTCGCCTGCCGAACCTCCTTTGTGACCTGATTACAGACTAGCTTATATCTGCCACAGGCTTCTGCGTCACCTGATAATTTATATGCATCCCATGCATTTTTCTTCTCTGTCACGAGTCTCATTAGTTCATTTGATAACCATTTAGGCCTAAACCTTGAACGATATTTCTTAATCGGTATATAAAGTCTAGTAGCTTCCACGATTAATTCCTTGAATGCTTCCCACTTAGAATTTACTGTTGGTAACATCGTCAGTTGATCCCACTGTACAGAATTTAAAAACTGTCTGAGACCACTGTACTCCCCTTTATGGAAGCAAAAACCCTTTCCTTTACCCCTGACGGTAGTTACCTCTTTGAGTAAATCCCACTTCAGCACACTGTGATCACTGCCACCTAGTGGTTCCTTTATCTGCAAATTCTTAATACACGAATGATCACTGCTGATAACCAGATCAAGAGTATTACTTTCTCTGGTTGCCTCTCGAACATGCTGCTGCAGAAAACAATCATCCAATAAATCCACAAAAGTCTGACTGGTGTGTGAGTGACCAACCCACAAGTTCCAGTCAATATCTGGGAAGTTAAAATCCCCCATTATAAGACATTCAGATTTACTGGCCCACTCTATTTCTCTGTACAATTGTTCATTGTACTCATTTGAGTCATTAGGCCTATAACACACTCCTACCCTTATTTTTCCTTTCGCAGTGCTTATCTTGCACCAAACTGACTCAACAGAGCACTGTTCATCTATATTAACTGGGTGCACTTCCTTTGATTTTATGTTTTTCTTAATTAACAGCATAACACCCCCTCCCTTTCTGTCCTGTCTATCCTTTCTGTACACATTGTACTCCCCAAATTCCAGTTCTGCATTCCTTATATCTTTGTGACACCACGTCTCTGCTATCCCAACAATATCCGCCTTTGATGTCTTGACCAACACTTCAAATTCATCAAATTTATTTACTATACTTCTAGCATTGGTATACATGCAAGCATACATGCTCCTATGCCTATTCCTTGTTACCCTAACACATCCCATATACCCAACTATTCCATGATGACTGCCATCCGTCCCTGAAACCCCCAACACCCCTCGCTCCAGGTCGCTTCTTATTCTAATAGAAGTTGTGCAAGAATCACCTTCACCTCTGCCTGCGGTTACTGTTAAACTATTAGTCTTTGTATCCCCCCAAACTAGCAGTTTTCCGACCCAGAAATGAAAAGAAATGAAAGACTTGTGGAATTTGCAGAATCTCGAGGATTGTCAGTAATGAATACTTTTTTTCAAGAAAAGGGTGAACAATAAGTGGACGTGGAAGAGCCCAAATGGATTAACAACTAATGAAATCTACTTCATCCTCACTAACAGAAGATATATCATGAATGATGTTACCAACCTGGTAACATTATTCATGATGTTACCAGGTTGGTAACATCATTCCAGGTTGGAAGGGATCACTTCCAGGTTGGAAGTGATCACAGAATGGTAAGATGCACACTTGATATAGATGTAAAAAAAAGAAGGGGAAAAAACTGACTCAAGTAAATAATACTAAGGTCTTTGAGATAACAGAAGAGGAGAAAAAGCAGTATGTACTGGAACTTAAGAATAAGTTTGAGCTTCTGCGGACTGCTCAGGACCAAGATATTGATGAGGAATATTACAACTTTCTGAAATTTGTAAAAAGAAATCCAAAGAAGAAAAAATTAGTCAAGAAACACTTGTCATGATGAACCGAAGACGGCAAATGAAGAGAAAGATAAACGCTGACAAGGAGAAAATTGAGTATATTGAGTTATGTAAAGCCATTAGAAAGAGTCTCAGAGAGGACATAAGAAGATTTAACACAAGAAAAGTAGAACAAGCATTAAGGGAAAACAAAGGGCTTAAATCAGCAGCCATGAGCAGTAATATAAAAAGACAAATGATACTGAAACTGAAGAATAGCAATGGTATACTTATAAATAGCAGAGAAGGCATAATTCAAATAGCAGAAGACTACTGTAGAGAATTATACAAGGAGTGAGGGAATGATGCCAGCAGTGGGGAAGATGGATCGCAAATTAGTAACAAATATGACATACCCCGATATCCTTCCTGATGAGGTAGAACACGTGTTGAAGAAAATGAAGAATCAGAAAGCCCTGGGGGAAAGATGAAGTTACTGTAGAGTTGTTAAAATTGGGAGGAAGAGACATGACACAAAAACTGGCAAGACTCTTCACAAATTGCATTAGAAAAGGTGTGATGCCTAAGGAGTGGAATAATGCAATTATAGTTTTGCTGCATAAGAAAGGAGATAAATTGGAAATTATAGACCAATTAGCATGTTATCCCACATCTACAAGTTGTTCACAAGGGTTATTACTAACAGATTAGAAAGAATACTTGATGAGAATCGACGGAAAGAGCAAGCTGGCTTTAGGACAGGATTCTCAACTATGGATCACCTTCACGTAATGTCACAGCTAATGGAGAAAGCAAATGAATATAAAACACCATTATGCCTGGCATTTGTGAATTATGAAAAGGCATTTGACTCCATACAGCATAAGGCAATGTTTCGGCACTGGAAAGACAAGGCATAGATACCCCATATATTATGATTTTGAAGAAAATATATGAGAACACTACCTCCTTTATTAGACTAGACAAAGACAGTAGCAAATTTAAAATTGAGAAAGGAGTTTGACAAGGAAACACATCTTCAAGGTTGCTTACAGCTGACCTTAAGGAAGCGTTCAGAAGATTACACTGGTTACAGAAAGGAGTCAATTTGAATGGAGAGTACCTAAACCATTTACAATTTGCAGATGACATTGTGGTCGTAAGCCATGATCCCAAAGAATTAGAGGAAAATCTTAATCAGTTATGCAGAGTTAGTAAGGATTTTGGACTAAAGATGAATATGGCTAAAACAAAAGTAATGATGAACTTTTACCTATGCCACAGAAAGGGATATAATGATTAAAGGAGCAGTAATTGAAAAGGTGGAATCATATACTTATCTGGGACAAGTCATTAGCTGTAATAATGATGAATGACTGGAAGTCAAGAGAAGAATAAATTTTGGATGGATAGCATTCAGGAAATATAGTCACACACTGAAGAGCAATATCCCAGTTTTTCTGAAACATAAATTAATGAACATACTCCCAATCATGACTTATGGAAGTGAAACTTGGGCACCCACCTAAAGAATGGAAGAGAAGCTGAGAACTGCACAGTGAAGAATGGAACAAATTATATTGGGAAACAGACTGTTAGACAAGAAGAGAAACACATGGATTAGGCAGACTCAAGTAAAGGACATTCTTATCAAAACTAAAGAACTAGAATGGTCATGAGCAGGACACAGCTTAAAGACATGATGACAGATGGACTAAGAGAATAACAGAATGGTACCCAAGAGAAGCTAGAAGAAAACCTGGAAGACAATGACGGAGAAGGACAGATGAAATTCATGAGTTTGTGGGTGGGTAGTAAATGGATGGCCATTGCACAAAACAGAAGAAACTGGAAAGTTGCTGGAGAGGCCTTCATCCTGCAGTGGATTGATTATGGATGATAATGATAGTAAGGGCTCTGGCATTAATGCCAGAGCCCTTACTATCAGGTTGGGCTTCAAAACTCCAGCAAGCTTAGTATTATTTAATAACTTTTTCTTTGCTTTTTATCTTTCTGCTGCCTTTTTTTCACCGTACTTCCCATTTGTAAAACTATTAGGATACATGAGGGTAATATGAACGTTCCTACTATCCTATTTGTATTGCTATTTTTTGTTATTTATTTAAAATACTCCTTTTCCCTTCCCCATCCTGAATTTAATACCTCACCCTATACCATGTTCTTGTTCCAAATTTAGTTAAATCATTTAAATCCTATCTATACATAATTAAATCCTACACTAAATTCTACATATTTATATTAAACATATTTAATCTAATATGATCCTTATTTTTACCTAAATAAATTACACTGTGTTGGGAATACCACGTCCATACTGTATTAAAATATGCCAATTTTATTTTTGTTGCTTTTTGGCCTCTCACCTTTCTTCTACTACTATGGACAAATATAGAAATGCAGTTCCTGATACATGGTCAGGTGTAGTTCCGTGATGAAATACCTGATCATGTATCAATATTTATTTATTTCAGCTGACATCAGACCAAGCATATTTGCCTTGCCTATATTCGACCATTTTCTAAATATTTTTTTCCCCATATCTGATGACAGCTATAACACTATTTTATTTTTATTTTCAATTTATTTGCATTTTTTATATTATTTTTTAGTATTTTGATGTACTAATTTTACTTTACAGTTCTCCCACTTTCTGTTGGCTTGGTAATTTAGCCCATAATTCTATTAATCCATCTTATCCTTTAGGATGTTAACATTCTTTCACCTTTCACAAATCTACTACACTTCTTTTTCTACTTACCACACCCTTCTAGTTACTGGCACTTTGTGTAACTTTCACATCCATTCATGCATACTTTATTCAATATATTAATACAAACTTATATATATATATGAGGTGCTACCCAAAAGTTCCCGAAATTTGAATGTTGCACGGAAAAAACGTCTAATATGGACTTGTGGCACTAGGTAACACTGCATGCATCCTTTATGAATCAGTGTGCCACTTGGCATCAGGCTGGATATAGTCATTGAATATTTATGTGCAGTCCTTTGATGGTGTGTTTCGTGTAAGTTGTGATGGCTGATGTGAACAAACAATGTGCTTTAATCAATTTTTGTTTCTTCTTTAACAGTACAACAGCCAAAACCCATAAGAAGTTGAAACAAGCTTTTGGTGACAATGCTTTTGGCCAGATGCAGACCTACTACTCATTTAACCGTTTTAAAGAGGGTCGAATATCGGTTGATGATGATGACAATCACTCTGGGCTCCATCATCAGGCACCACCCTGGAAAATGTTGCAAAAATAGTGGTGGTGATCCATGAAGACAGCAAGCAGCTCATCCATGAAGTTTGTGGCATTGTAGGGCTATCGTATGGCACGTATCAGCGGATTTTATCAGATGAGTTGAACATGAGAAGGATTTCAGCCAAGTTCGATCCACAGTTACTGAGTGATGACCAAAAGCAGCATTGTATGGAAGTTAGCAGAGATCTTCAAGAATGGGCCAGGAGTGATCAAAACTTCCTTTCTGCTGTCGTCGCTGGTGACAAGAGTTGGGTATATGGGTATGACCCAGAAACTAAGCAACATTCATCCCAGTGGAAGAGCCTATCTTTGCCCTGGCTGAAGAAAGCCCGACAACTGAGGAATGTGAAGTCCATGCTGATCCGTTTTTGGACATTGATGGGATTATCCATAAGGAATTTGTCCCTCCTGGTCAGACTGTCAGCACAAAGTTCTACTGCAACGTCCTGAGTCAGAGAAGATGTCAGGAGGAAATGTCCAGAGAAATGGCGCACAAAGAACTGGGTCCTTCATCGTGACAATGTGCCGGCCCACACATCTCTTGCTGTGGCACATGTTTTTGGCATTCAACAACATGACAATCGTCCTCTACCCCCATTTATTCTCAAGATTTAGCCCCTGCGACTTCTTCCTCTTCCCAAGAATGAAAATCAAGCTGAGGGGTCGAAGATTTGACAGCATAGGAGATATCCAAACCGAATCGCAGGTGGTGCTGAACACTATGACGAAAAAGGACTTTCAGGATGCATTTAAATCATGGGAGAAGTGCTGGGGTGCCGACCAGGCTAGCCGGGTGGGTAAAGTGCCTGCCTGGCAACCCAAAGGTCACGGGTTCGAATCCTGCCTCGGGCTTGGATCAAAGTACTGCAAAAACCTTGGGAGGTGCATTATGGCCACAGAAGCCTATGCGCGAACAACATATTTCATAAAGCTAATTGATCGCTCACTGAGCGATCAATTAGCTTTAGTGAACAATAAATGGTTACTACAAATGTTAAATGCTAGCCTGATGACTTGAGTACATATAATATTTTATGTACATGTAATATGTAGTAAATATTATATGTACTCAAGTCATCAGGCTAGCTAACATTTGTAGTAACCATTTATTGTTCACTAAAGCTATATGACTACTTTATAATAAGCAAATTAATAACAGTATCCCTATCTTTTTTCTATCAAATACAGTTTTAATATTGTTGCTCAATTTATCCAACATACGTTTGGTTATATTATACTTTAATCAGGTCAGTTCTAGTGAGTATTTGTACAGGTGTAATATTTTATGGTGGTATTTCCACTACTTGGAGAGTAATAACATCACATGTTTTTCTATGGAATGATCTTTTGATTCCTTTACTCATTAAGTTTTTCACTTTTCTATAAACATTTACTTTTATGTTTAACAAAATCCATAAAAGATCACATTTAATTATGTTATTGCCCTTTATGGAGACTTTATTATTAATTCATATTCTGTTGTTAGGTACTGATGCAAATAGTTTATTTACAACTTATATGTTTCTTGGATCTTTCAAGTACTTTTATATTTTAGTCTATCTTCTTAAATCTCTAACACAGCTTCTGAATACCCACCTGCTCTTGCTAGCAGTGTCATCTAAGAATATGACCTTATATTGTCCTGCATTTATACTGCTTGTCACTACTGGATCACATTAGGATATATTCATCTTTTCTGGAATTATCTTCTAAACCTGTCCACTTACAATTAGGTGAATAGCTTCATCCCAAATTTTTAGTATAATTTTTGTTTACTATGTCTTCACTTATACTTTCTCTTTATCCTTTACAAGCTAAGAATTTCACATTACTCTGGACAATTCTAACTTGAATTTTCAATTTTTTGAGTGCTTAAAAAAGGCTCTACTTATACAACGCCTTGATATATGTGTACTATTTCGCCTTGATATATGTGTACTATTCTTCAATCAACCTAGTACACTGGATTTCTTTATCAAGCTTCCTTGGATATAGTCACCAATCTATCACCATTGTATATACTTATTATTACTGGAATTTTCTTATATAATTATTCACATGCAATCGGTTGAATATTTCTTCAACCAACATAATTTTTATTTACTGTAATGAGGCATCCTTTTTACAATATAACTTCACCAGTTGGACTACAAACCTTTTTCTTGACCTATGTTCTACCATTAGGCCAGCTCTATCCTTTCCAGCTAAGCATTTCGTGTGACTCTTTTCCAGCCAAAAATTTCATGTTACAAACTGTTACTTTTGTATATGTGTACTGTTATAAGGCTTTACTTACAGACTATAATTTTTGATACATCATGCCATTTAGTCTTAAATCTATTAATTTAGACTACATTCATTCTATATACTCCTTTTACATGCTTCAACGCTTAGCAGCAATTTTGTTACTTCCTGAAATGCTGGACTTTTTTGAAATAGGTATTTACACCTTCATTCTTGGAGTATTTCATTCCTATCTTCCATATATCTTTCACCTGTCTGTCTGCAAAATTTAATTATTCCGCATATTAACATTATGATTTTCCGATGTTTTTTCCTAGCCAACGCTTTCCGTTTTTGTATCTCTATACACTTACTTATTAAAAACGACTATAGAAGTGACTAATTATCAATTTTTCACAGCTCTCTTTCAAGTCAGTTTCATCACTATAAATTAATGAGTTCATAGAACTGTCCTTATATGTTACTGCTTTAGTTACAGCTATCATCTCAATCATATATGTTCGCACTGTCATTTGACCCCTCTTCTTCACGCTACTATGCATTACTTGAATATTCCAGGTATCCATTTTATACACTTTTTAACAACTATTTATGTTTTCATTTTTCCTCAGCCTTTTTCGAATTTTTCAGCTCTTATTTTCGACTTTACACTATGCAAGTATTTGGTATTAGTCTGTTTTTCATACTAATACTTACATAGTTGGGGGTCCTTACTAAAAGGAAGGGCTTAATGATCCCAGCTAACCCAGTACTTCTAATATCTTTTCTTAACTTTTTTATCTTTATACTTTCTACTTCTATTTTTTCCCATTTGTAAAGCTATTAGTTTAATACAAGGGTGGTACGAACATTCCTACTATCCTTAATCTCTCGCTATCTTCGCCTTTATTTTATTTAGATACGCTTTTAGCCCTTCCCTATCCTCAATTCACTCCCTAGCCTTATACCATCTGCCTGCTCAAAATTCTATTTACATATTCTTTCTACTAAATTCTACCAATTATATTCACCAAACTTCTATTTGCAATTTCTACCATTGCAAATACATTGGAATTATGTCTAATGACAATTATATGTAAATATAAAATTTTTAAATAGTGTAAATGTGGGTATTAGGTGCTACGTTAATGCTATTGTACAGTGACAATTAGACATTATATGTGCATGGGTTATATATGTACTTAACTTATTTATATATTATTACTTTTTATAATTAATTTTGGTACTACTTGGGAGCATAAGGTTTGTAGTGACCCCAACCAACCCGCTAGTTATATATAAATCTAGCCCTGGTATGGATAGCCTAATATACCATAGATACATATAAATATAAAAACAACAAAATTTGTGTAAAATTTAAAGAAGATTAGAGACATTTAGAGAAAATCGGAGAATAATGGAGAAAATTAGCAAAAATTAACATTCTCCCTCATGGCCATACATCTACTTCCTCAGGGGCTTTGAGCAGACATATAGCCATACTAGAAGAATGTATTACACATACCCATTTCTGTAATCTCTATACCAGTTTTGCTAGGTTAACTTTAGGTAATTACTTGGTGAATAATTTGGAATAAAGAGAGTAATTTTTTGAATATATGTACTTAATATTTAAATAAACAGGGTGGTTTACGTATATGACAGCAAATTGTGATAGGAGATTCAAAGCTCTACAGGTATGTATCAGATTAAAATGTCACTGTACCTCACCTCCATATCCTGTGGTGGTCAGTCTGACCACCACAGGATATGGAGTTGAGGTACAATGGAGAATAGATATTAGAGTATTAGACATTTGCTTCCTCAGTCCCAGTTCATTTTTGTACTAGGTTTTTCAAATTCTTTCACTTTTTCACCACTACTTCACTTCCAGTTTCTACTATCCCTTAAACTTCTCATAGTTCAGGCACTTTGTGTATTGGTGACTCCGTAGCCAGGTGGGAAGGAGCAGTAGTGCGTAGCACACGCTTCTTGATTAGACCGGGGTTCGAGCCCGTCACCACCAAATACGGAGGATGTGGGAAGGTCAGAGAATGACCACCGCATATCCCGGAGCAATATGGCCTTAGTTGCTAATGCTCCTAAAAACCAAACAACAAACAAACAAACAAACAAACTTTGTGTATTTTTCATTTCCATTTTCACAGACACTTTATTTATGTTACAAACCACACATTATTTATTTATTTATTTATATATATAAAATGTGTGGTTTGTAAAATGCATAAAGTGTCTGTGAAAATGGAAATGAAAAGTACACAAGGTGCCTAAACTAAGAAGTTTAAGGGACAGTCAAAAGTTGAAGTGAAGTAGTGGTTAAACAGGTTAAAGAATTTGAAAAACCTAGTACAAATATGAACTGGTACTGAGAAAGCAAAAAATAATAATAATAAATAACACTATATTCAGATATGGAGGGCAATTTTAGCAAGTGGTCGAATCAGGGAATGGCAAATATGCAAAATCTGAATATAGTAAATGAAAAAATGATACATAGTCAGGAAATTCATCAGGGGACTACTCCTGACCATGTACCAGGCACTAAGTTTCCAAACTTGTCTATAGTATTAGAAAAAGGGAGAAAGCAAATATGCAGCCTTTATCGTAATACTAGTAGACAAGGTATTAAGATAAAGGCTGCATATTTGCTTTCCCCCTTTTCCTGATACTATAGACAAGTTTGGAAATGCAGTGCCTGGTACGTGGTCAAGAGTAGTCCCCTGATGAATTTCCTGACTATGTATCATTTTTTCATCTACTATATTCAGATTTTGCATATTTGCCATCCCCTGATTCGACCTCTTGCTAAAATTATTTATTTAATTATTTATTTATATGTTATTTATTATTATTATTTTCTGCTTCTTCAATTCAAAACCTGGTTCACATTTGTACCAGGTTTTTCAAATTCTTTAACCTGTTTAACCACTACTTCACTTCCACTTTTGACTATCCCTTAAACTTCTCTTAGTTCGGGCCCTTGTGTACTTTTCATTTCCACAGACACTTTATATATTTTACAAACCACACATTATTTATATCCTTTTGCTTCCTTTATTGCTGCACTGCACATTTTGGAGCATTAGACATATGATAACTTTTGTTATTTTCCTTTCTCTGCTTATTTTACTTCTTAACAGTTGTGTGTATATATATATATATATATATATATATATATATTTTTTTTTTTACTATATACACCTAGTTTTAATCTTAATTTTCCTTAATTATTTTATATAACATACACCTGCGTTGGAACTACAGGAACTCCCTGACTTATGGAAATTCGACTTTACCTAAGTTTTTTGCTGGCTGGTGGAAATGTATTCTGCATCCCATAGAAATAAATTTGTAATTCGTTCCAAGTCCTTGGAAGTTGAAAATTTCACTATATTACTAAGATATTTATCTCTCTAAAAGGTTATATTTATAATGGAAATTACACTACCCTTTCATTGTTATCATATTAGTATTAGTAATGGCCATACGGTGCGAGGTAGCCTAAGTCTTATGCTGCACCAACCAAAAAAAATAAAAAATTCTGAGTCACCCTGAGAGAGAGAGAGAGAGAGAGAGAGAGAGAGAGAGAGAGAGAGAGAGAGTGAGTCAGAAGTAGTAGAAAATCACCAAGGAAGAAGAAGAATGATAGGACACACCCAGGGTCCTGCTCAGAATCCTGGGTGTGTCAAACCCATACTCACCAGATGTGAGCCGCTGGGGTTATGTTCCTGTTATAAGAATCAATTTTGAACGCCTTTGTGATATTTTTCTAAAACACATTCTGGAGGTCACTACCAAAAATAATCTGTACTTTCCGGTTTATTGGGCTTTTCTGTTAGTGCATCTAATTATAAACGGGTAGTAAACTCGATCTTATTGCATTTGCGATAATACCGATAACTGCAATTGTGTGGGTTACGCTGTCATGGTGAAATGTGTTCCCCTTCACTGAAACCTTCAATCATATAAAAAAACAAATTTTCAGAAACTTCTCTTCATTCCTATATATGTATTACAATGATGAAGGGAAAGTGACCAACAGTAAGTGCAAGTGGTGGTAGTGTCAGGAAATGAAACAAAATTGATTTAGAAATGAAGATGAAACTGATTAAGAAGTACGAAACAGGACAAAGTTTGTCATCTGTTGCAAGGGAATTAGGTCTCGCTGCTTCAACAGTGAATACTATTTTATAGGACAGTGTGCGCATATAAAAGAACATGTCAAAGGATCAACACACTTAAAATCAACAGTGATCACAAAACAGCGTTCAGGTGCTATATCGAAGATGGAACAGCTGTTAATAATATGGATGGAAAATCACATTCAGAAGCGAGTGACCCAGAGTCTAATGACCATTCAAGCAAAAGCAACAAGTATTTATAAAGATATTAAGGATAAGTACGGCAAACCCCAATCCAAGTTCATGGCAAGCAATGAGTGGTTTAATAGTTTCAAGCATTCTACCCTTTCATCATTATCATATGTTCCTGTTATAAGAATCAATTTTGAACGCCTTTCTGATATTTTTCTAAAACACGTTTCTGGAGATCACGACCATACAACAATTTTCACTTTACAGTTTATTGGGCTTTTCTCTTCATGCTTCTAATTATAAACGGGTAGTAAACTTGATCTTATTGCATTTGCGATAATACTGATAACTGCAATTGTGTGGGTTTTTACGCTATTACGGTGAAATGAAATTTTCACTGAAATCTTCAATCATATAAAAAACAAATTTTCAGAAACTTCTCTTCATTCCGCTTTACGTATTTCAATGAAGAAGGGTAAACGACCCACTAAAAGTGCAAGTGGTTGTGCCAGGAAATGGAACAAATTGATTTAGAAACGAAGATGAAAATGATTAAGAAGTACGAAGGAGGACAAAGTTTGTCATCTACTGCAAAGGAATTAGGTCTCGCTGCTTCAACAGTGAATACTATTTTAAAGGATAGTGCGCGTATAAAAGAACATGTCAAAGGATCAAGGCAATTAAGATCAACAAAAGTGATCACAAAACAACGTTCAACCGCTATATCGAAGATGGAACAGCTGTTAATAATATGGATGGAAAATCAGATTCAGAAGCGAGTGCCACTGAGTCTAATGACCATTCAAGCAAAAGCAATAAGTATTTATAAAAATATTAAGGATAAGCGTGGCGAACCCCAATCCACATTCATGGCAAGCAATGGGTGGTTAAATAGGTTCAAGCATCGTGGTGGTTTTCACAACGTTAAAGTATGTGGTGAAGTCGCCAATGCCAATTCTGCAGCTGCAGAGAAATTTTGTGATGTGTTGGAAAAAATTATTGATGAAGGCGGCTATTCAACGCAGCAAATTTTTAACGTTGACGAGACTGCTCTGTATTGGAAAAAAATGCCGGATCGAGCATACATTGCCAAAGAGGAAAATACAATGCCAGGTTTCAAGGCGTCAAAAGACAGTTCTCTTGCTTGGGGCTAATGCAGCGGTAGATTACAGATTAAAACCATTGTTTGTGTACCATTCTGGAAATCCTCGTGCATTTAAGGACATCAATAAAGCCACCCTACCCGTGGATTTCTGATTGAACCAGAGAGCATGGATAACAATATCTCTTTGAGGATTGGTTTAAATACTGCTTCCTTCTTGAGGTTGAAAAATATTGTAAAGACAACAACGTTCCTTTCACGATTTTGCTTCTATTTAGATAATGTTCCTGGACATCTGACGCATCTAAATGATTTCAATTCGAACGTGAGAGTCATATTTCTTCCCCAAAACACAACTTCACTCATCCAACCTATGGATCAGGGTGTTATTTCGAATTTAAATGCTATAGTATTTTTGCACAACATTTGCTCAGGCATTGTCTGCAGTAGATGATGAGAAAAATTTTACATTAAAAAACTTTTGGAAATCTTACAATATTTACCACACCATCTTAAACATTAATAAGGCCTAGGCGGAAATTACTAAAAGTTGTTTAAATGGGGCATAGAAGAAAATATCCCCACAGCACGTAAAAGGCTTTGAAGGATTTGGAAAAGACGAATCATACAAAGAGGTTACAGATAAGATTGTAAAGGTTGCAGAGCTACTTCAGTTGGAGGTTGGTGCCGAAAACGTGGAGGAGTTTTAATAGAGGAAGAAGAGAAGGAATTATCTAACGAATAACATATTGACTTGCAGGCAGCAATAGTGAAAGAAGAAAATGTTGACGAAGCTAAAGATGATCCAAATGAGCAGCCAAGACGCTTCATCGCCAGAGAGATGGCAGTGGCATTTCATGAAATTGCATCGGCAACGGCAAGGTTTGAGAAGATGGATCCTGACAGCAAACAATTCTTAAAAGTTAACAGAGGGGCGAATGATATGCTTGCTTGCTACAAAGAAATCTACAATGGAAAGAAAAAACCTCCGTCCAGTCATCCATTAATATGTTCTTTCATAAGGTTGAGCGGCCGACCCCTTCTAAATCTCCAGAGCCCTCAACCTCCGCAGCGGCATACTTATTAGCCGAAGACGTCGATTCTGGCAACGATGCTCGAGAGGTAAAACTTATTGACATTATGCCTGTCTCCTCTTTTTTTTTTGTAATTTTATAATTTTGAAATTTTTTTTTAAATTGCATGCTTTTGTAATTTTTTATTTTCTGTTTATACTCTGGGATGATCACACAGTCAGAGAAGTTCACAAGGTAGAGAGAATACAATAAACAGCACCATATTCAGCAGTCACTGGCTTGAACCGGGTCACTCAAGGCACGTGTACTTATGCACCCGCGTGCCTGACCACTCGCTGCCTGTGCACGAGATAAAAAATTGAAGCAACACAATAAATAATTCTATTTACATGTTCATCGAACATGTCTTCCTGTGCATTGCTGGATGATGGTAGAAGTAACCCCAGGGGCTCACATCTGGTGAGTATGGGCTCGGCACACCCAGGGTCCTGAGCTGGAAAAAATCATTCTTCTCTTTCTTGGTGATTCCCTTTTTCTCTCTCTCAGGGTAATTCAGAATTTTTTTTTTTTTTTTTTTTTTTTTTTTTTTTTAGCTGGTGCAGCATAAGCCTCTGGCTTTCTTACACCATATGCTAATAATAATAATGTCTTTTTTCATTCTATCAATTCAGTGAGCACAGTTGCGAATGCTGCACAAGCTTGGGGGAAATTCCCCGACTTACATAGCGTTCTGCGGAATGCAATCCTTATGTAAGTCGGGGAGTTCCTGTACCTTGTCCATACTTTGTGAGAGGTACACTGCTTTCCCCTTTTGATCCCACTTAATTTATTATTCAATTTCTTCTCTGCCACAGTTATGGACAAGTATAAAAATGCTTGGAGGGGAACAGGTATCCTGTGTGTTATTAGACACTCAGCCTAAAACACTGATGGATCCAATATCTCTCTATTACAGAAGATTTAGGAGAAGTCCGGTTGGCCTGCCTCCCTAAAATGCACTCGTGAACACCTTCTTGATGGTAAGCCCTGTTACATCGCTTAGGTGGCAACGAACGTGAAGAGAGGTTCTCTTCAAGACACCTGGTCAACGTGAAGAGGAAAAGACCAAACCCTCCAGCATATGACTGAGGGTGATGGTAAATGGCTCTCTGTCTTCTAACTTCTCCACTAATGCCGGTGTCCCCCAAGGTTCAGTTCTTTCCCCCACTCTATTCCTTTTGTATATCAATGACCTTCTTCCATTGACTGGAAATCCTATCCATAGTTTTGCTGATGATCGCACATTGCATTCCACTTTCCATTTTGAGAAACCTTGTCCTGCTCAATCAGCTTCAACTTCTTGAAAATCTCCTACCAATTCCTTAAATGCCGATCTTCAGGTAATTCTCCAGTGGGGCAAAGACAACTTAGTTGATTTCAACCCTTCTAAAACTCAGTCTTGTCTTATATCTCGCAAAAAGGATTCTTCTGCTGCTATGCTTATCTTCAGTGACACTCCGATTTCTAGGCAAAATGATATATCTCTTTTGGGGATTACCCTGACTTCTAATCTCTCTTGGCACAAGCACATTACAAATATTGCTTCCTCTGCATCTAAAAAACTTGGTTTTCTGTTTCGCACTCAGTGTTACTTTTCTTCCAAACAGCTGTTCACTCTGTATAAATCGCAAATCCGCCCTGCTATGGAGTATTGTTCCCACATCTGGGGTGGCACCCATAAAACCTCTCTCAGGCTTCTTGATTCCATTCAGAAGAGGGCAGTTAGGTTAATTAATGATTCATCTCTAACAGAGTCTCTCCACTCGCTTTCTCATAGATGTACTGTTTCTGCTGCATACCTCTTCTACAGATACTTCCATGGGCAGTGTTCTTCTGAACTGGCTTCTATAATTCCCGCTCTCTCTCTCTTTCAAAACAGTCCAAACACGTGCCGCCACCAGCCAACATCCATTTACTGTCCAACTTCAAACCCACAGAACCAACTTTTCATCTTCCTCATTTATTTATTCAACTGCCGTTTTCTGGAACAACCTTCCTTCATACGTATTTCCTGAAAATTACAATCTACAGAAGTTCAAGTCCAATGTCAACAAATATCTTCTTTCGTCTTCTCAACCTCCAACCCAAGCACATTACTAAGTACTATAGGTTCTAATACCTCTCGTGTTTGGGGTTCACATAAAAAAAAAAAAGAAAAAAAAAAAAAGTACGTTAAGTACCTGATTTTCTCTCCCCCTTTGTATAATGGAGAATGTGTTATCAACATATCTCTTCCATCTGCGCATGGGAAATTCCACATCCCCAAACATTCTGACTTCTAGCTCTTCCATAGCTAAATTAGCTAAATTGGCTACTATGGCACAAATGGGGGAACCCATGGCTGTGCCATGGACCTGCCTGTACATGACATCTTGGAATACCATAACAGTACTAGATAAGCAAAACTCCGCTCCTTCACAAATGTCATCAATACTTAGAGGTGACCTGGTACTTAACAATACATCCTTTACTAAGGCCATTCTAACACGCTGTAAGCCAAACTTAATGGGAATACAAGTAAACAGTGACGTAACATCAAAAGAGATCATTATCTCATCTTCCCGTATAGTCTGTCCTTTTATAAAGTCCACAAATTCCTTACTGTTCTTAATAACAAAGCCGGAAAGTCCTACTATGGGTGCAATTAGCTTAGCTAAGTACTTAGATAAAGCATGTGTAGGACTGTTTATAAATGATACAATAGGTCTGAGCGGTATATACACCTACTTTATGTATCTTTGGGAGCCCATAGAATCTGGGTAAACAACATCCAGCAGCATGTAATGACCAATAGACTTCCCAATGTTGTAAAGGGCTATTCACTTGTCATTCCCAACTAACCAACGGATTACGGTGGGTAACTTTATATATATAGCGGTATCAATTCTAATGCTTTACTACAATATTGTTCTCTGTCCAAGATAACTGTAGCCCTACCTTTATCCACTGGTAGGACAATGATCTCGTCATCCTGTTTAAACTCCCTCAAAGCCTTTCTATGAATAATACTAAGGTTGGAGGGGGCCAGCTTGGCCTGACTCAAATAGCCGCCACTCTAATGCATACTTCATTAGCCTGGGTCGCTGGTAACTTATAAACGGCTCTCTCGATGCCCATTGCTATTTCAGCGACCGGAGGCTTACTGGGCATCAAGGCAAACTTAGTACCCAAGCTCAAGACCCCCCCTCCTGTTCCCTAGTAAGACACATGCTACTTAAATTACAAATGAAATTAGTACTACCATTGTTATGTACAATCACTGTACACCAATGTACATAACACAATGTTATGTACATTGGTTTTCATTGCATTTTCATCTTGCAAATTTTATTCACAACTTTCCTGGCGCCTCCGTAGCCAGGTGGGCAGGAGCAGCAGTGTGTAGCACACGTTTCTTGATTAGATCGGGGTTCGAGCCCGTGCCCACCAAATAAGGAGGATGCAGAAAGGTCAGGGAATGACCACCGCATATCCCCGAAGCAATATGGCCTTAGTTGCTAATGCCCCTAAAAATCAAATAACAAACAACAACTTTCCTGTTAATTAAATTTGTATTTGTAATTTAACTTTATATGTGTATAAGATGTTTCAGTTAAAAGGTAGCACGGTCAGTCTTGCTTCTTTTTAGATTTAGGTTGTTTATCTTTTGCACCTTTTTTTTTTGTTTCAGCTTTTCTGAATTTGATGTTAAAATGTGACTAAGTGTTACCATTTCAATTTTACAATTTCTGAATTTAAATTTTGCATAACCAACTGCTTTTTTCTGAATGGGGAAGTTCTTTCCTGCCCTCAGTTTAGCCTAAAAATATCATTGGTGTACGTTTGAATCAAATATAAACTGATTATTTGAAATGAAAAAACAGAACAACCATAAAGTTTTAGCATGAGTAGAGGTGATGCAAGCTACCCTTGTACAACCAGCAGTTCTATACAGCAAAATGTATACTGAAGAGCAGGCATCACGTACAGCTGTTGTGTTTGTATTTTTCTTCAAATAAAATCTGGTGCCTTTTAATTGAAACACCCTTTATGCTGCACGCACACAACAAATATTGTTGTGTGTGTGTGTTTATAATGTATGTGTTGTGGCGTTTTTTTTTTTTAAATATTTTTTGGAGAAATATCTGTGAGGTGTAGCACAGCTACTAAACAAAAAAGTTGCGATAGTATTTGAACTAAATCTGTCAGGTGTTTTAGTGAAATTATTACCTGTTTTCATGCAGTACGAAAACCACAGTTTTACTTAAAAACACGCTAGTAAAATTATGTCTGCGTTTAGTAAGGTAGAAAAAGTTTTGGTCATTTTTGAACAAAAAAAATTTTTGTATGCAGATTATTTTTGCTGCATACCCAGTCAGGTATAGTGTGACTACTGCTAGGTTAAGAGTTTTACTTCCCTGGCAGCTGTTTCAGTTGTATTTCTTCCTCATCAGAGTGGTTGGACACTTTTTCCCATCTTTTAATTTTTTTTTTTTTAACACACTATATGAGATAGCTATTTATAGAAACTTTGACACCTCTAAGAAATTATCCTTTATTTTCATAAAAAAAAAATAAATCTTTATTGAATGTAAAGTACTTATTAAATAACAAAGTTAAAGGTACATAATATCTGTCAAAAAAGGTACAAAATATCTGTCACAGCAGGAAGCCAGGGACTTAATATAATTATATTATAATACACCCAAGGTCCTCAGCTGGATATCATCATTCTTCTCTTTCTTGGTGATTCCTTTCTATTTCTGTCAATCTCTCTCTCTCTCTCTCATGGTAACTCGGGAATTTTTTTGGCTGGTGCAGCGTAAGCCTCAGACTTCCTTGCATCATATGGCTAATAATAATAATTAATCAATATTTTGAATTATAATAATTGTGTTATAGAAATAATAATTATTAAATTATTATTCATGAGATAGTACTTTTATAAAAAAAAAGAGAAGTTTTTCCAATAATTTATTCAGATAATAACGATTTTAATTTTTTTTAAAAATCAGTTATAAATTCATTTATTGAGTTATTCTAAATTTGAATTCCATTGGTGCCTGTGACAAATGTGCAACTGTGGTTGGGGCTACACTTGTCATGCCCTAGTTATGCCTCTGGTTATTTATGTGGCACTTTAAATTCATCCTTACAAAAATACATTGTCATGTTTTTTCAGTCAGTCAAGTTAACTTTATTGGCACTAGTGATATCAAAATTATTGCTTATTTTGTGTTTTATGTATTTAGCCCTCTGGTAGAGTGTGTGCTATGTGTGTATGTTGCTTTCACTTCACCAACAGAGTACACATACTCTGTTGGTGAATGTAAATAAATCATAACATTTTAATTTTGTTTGTAGGGCTGTGATGTTCGGCTTTTTGCAGCTGATGCCATATTTAGATTTTTCATTTACTAATTGCCTCTACTTTGGAGCGATTATATCAGCTACTGATCCAGGTAAGATTAATTATTTTGTTAATTTTATTTTGCTGTAAATATGAATTTAAAGATAATAGCAGCTGCTCTTGTGTCACTAGGTAATTATGCTTTATAATTTCATTTATGGTAGTACTGTCAAAACCAAGACATCCTCAGGGGTAAGATTGGCTCTTCTATTGTTTACCATTTTTGATATTATTTCCCTTGATGGTGTCAGTGGTTCAGTTTCCTCATATTTGTGAGTGACGTATTGCTATGAGTTCTCTGAGGATGCATAGAGGTCCAGATGCCCATTAAGTTTTCTTTTTTTATGCTGCCAACCATAAAGAAAAAAAGACTAATAATAATGTTCAACCATATAAGTGTTCTATCTCTTTAATTTTCACTTTAAATTGTTGATGGTCCTCTCCCAATTTTTTTACTGTAACTTTTTTAAATGTATCATGACACCCCTATTACAACAAAGGCATATAAGTCGATTACATTTCTTAAGTGAATCACTTCACAACAAAATTTGACTTTGCTTTTCTTGCTTGACAGGTTTTCAGTTGAGTATGCCAATCAAGCTTGGCAACTTTCCAGTCAGTTTTCCAGTTTATGCCAATAAATTCTCAAAAGAGCTGGAAATTAGTGAAATTGAAGGTTTATAAAATAGAGTAGATTATCACCCATCTGAATATCATGTATTTAGTCTATGCATTGTCATGTTTCTATTGGCATAATTAATATTTGTAAGAAAGTTCCTTTCTTACAAATATTAAAAATTACATTAATGAAACTGTATATTTCTAAAATGTGAGAATTTCTTTGAACCTCATTGAAACTTAAAATATTAACATATCATAAACCACCACCACCACATATACCTCATTTTTTGTTTTCTTCTGAAATGCAATGGTTTAAATAAGAGAGCAATAACTACATGCATGAGACAGTTGTACATTGAGCAGGTTATCTGGAAATGAGGCATAAGCCTTGCACTGCATCTATTGAAATGAGCATTAGAGAGCAGGTTTCTGGGAATTTCAAGCACAGCTGGGAGTCATCATGGAACAAGTAAATACATGGGCTTTAGCATTAGCATTAGCATTAGTAGAGGCATTTGATGCAAGAAAGCAAGCTTATGCAGCATCAGCCAAAAAAAAAAAAAAAAAAAAGTAACATAAATAAATAAAAATAACCACTTCCACTTCACCCCTCTGTTCGTTCGAAATACCTGTCCAGCTGAGCCTTAAACTTATTTAGGCTATCAACTTCCACGACAAGGGATGGAAGTCTGTTCCACCCACCAACCACCCGCTGGCTAAAGGCAAATTTCCGCACATCTATCCTACATCTGTCTTTCCTCAATTTGAATTTATGCCCTCTCAGGTGATTTTTCTGAGCTAGAGGAAGAATCCCATCAGCATTGAGCATGCTCAAACCATTCAAGGCTTTGTACACCTCTATCAGATCACCCCGCTGGTGCCTAGTTTCCAGACACTGTAATTTGCAAAACTTAAGCCTTTCTTCGTAAGAGAACCCCTTTGTCCCATTCACCAATCTAGTTGCCCTTCTCTGTACTCGTTCCAGCAGCTCTACATCCTTCCTGAAATGAGGCCTCCAGGCCTGTATACAGTACTCTAGGTGTGGCCTGACCATTGCCTTATACAAGGGAATAATCACCTCCTTATCCCTGCTAGAAAAATTTCTATATATCATTGACAATACACCATGAGCTACTCTTGCAGCTCGTCTGCACTGCTCAGAGAACTTCATATCTGCCTGCACCACCACCCCCAGGTCCCTTTCATTCTCTACCACTGTCAGTGTAGTACCACAGAGTTGATACGTTGCTCTGGGGTTGCTGTTTCCCATATGTAGTACTTTACATTTGTCAATGTTAAACTTCATTTGCCACCTCGAAGCCCATCTGCTCAACCTTTCCAAATCCTGTTGCAGCAGCATAGTGTCAGTAGTGTCCTTGACAACCCTGCCAACCTTTGTATCGTCTGCAAACTTGGACATTAAGCCTGATATACCATCATCAATATCATTTATAAATACAGAAAACAATAAAGGCCCCAATACTGAACCCTGAGGGACTCCACTAATAACATTAGTCCACGATGAGCAGTGTCCATTGATTACCACTCTCTGTCTTCTCCCCCTCAACCACCCCTTTATCCATAGCAGCAACTTGCCTCCAATGCCACACTGCTCCAATTTGTGCAGCAGTCTTCCATGTGCAACAGTATCAAAAGCCTTTCTAAGATCCAAGTATATAATATCAAAGTTATTCCCTGCATCCAGTTCTTTTGTGACTGCATCATAGTATCCAATCAAATTGGTCAGGCAAGACTTCCCCTTAACAAAACCATGCTGTGTCCTAGCTATAACTGAAGTCTTGTCTAGATGATCCTGCAGTGCTTCTTTCACCAGTGCCTCCATTAATTTTCCGGGAACAGAAGTTAAACTCACAGGTCTATAATTACTTGTGTCAGCCTTTGATCCCCCTTTGTGAATTGGGGTCACATTTGCACATCTCCAGTCAATGGGTACCTCCCCTGAGTCCAAGGAAGCTCTCATAATTATGGCTAAGGGTTTGCTTACCTCCTTTGCTGCCTCCTTTAATATAACTGGATAGATCCCATCCACCCCAGGTGCCTTTCTTGTGTTTATCTTCAACAATTTCTCCTCCACTTTGCTCTCAGTTATTACAAGATTCTCTAGCTTACTGCTAGAGTTGAATACACCTCTGGCATTCCCCTCGCTGAATAACTCCTCATGTGTGAATGTCGATGCAAAATATTCATTTAGTTTGTTAGCTACCCGAGCAGGGTCATCAACAGTTGACCCCTCGATCTCAAGTGGACCAATCTGATTCATCCCCTTCCTTCTAGAGTTTACATAAGTAAAGAACTCTTTGCTGTTTTTCTTCGCATCCCTTGCCAAGGATCTCTCGTAATCTGCCTTCGCCTGCCTAACCTCCTTTGTAACTTGGTTACAGATCAACTTGTATCTATCATAGGCATCCGTGTCACGTGTTAATTTGTATGTATCCCATGCATTTTTCTTCTCTGCCATATGCCTCATTAGTTCATCTGACAACCATTTAGGCCTAAACCTTGAACAATATTTCTTAGTTGGTATGTAAAGCCTAGTAGCTTCCACGATAAGTTCTTTGAATGCTTCCCATTTTGAATTTGCTGTTGGCAATATCATCAGTTGATCCCACTGTATAGAATTTAAATACTGTCTCAGTCCATTGTAGTCGCCTTTACGAAAGCAATACCCCTTCCCTTTACCCCTAATGGTAGTTACCTCTTTGAGTAACTCCCACTTCAGCACACTGTGATCACTGCCACCAAGTGGTTCATTTATCTGCAGATTCTGAATGCATGAAGAATCACTACTGATAATCAAATCAAGAGTATTACTCCCTCTAGTTGCCTCCCGAACATGCTGATGTAGAAAACAATCATCCAATAAATCCACAAAAGCCTTGCTACTGTGTGAGTGACCAGCCCCCAAATTCCAGTCAATATCTGGGAAATTAAAATCCCCCATTATAAGACTCTCTGATTTACTGGCCCACTCTATTTCTCCGAACAGTTTCTTATTATACTCATCAGAGTCATTAGGCCTATAGCACACTCCTACTCTCAATTTTGATCTCCCAATGCTTATGTCACACCAAACTGACTCGACACTGCACTGTCCAGCGATGTCGACTGGCTTCACTTCCTTGGATTTTATGTGTTTCTTAATTAATAGCATAACCCCTCCTCCCTTCCTATCCTGTCTATCCTTTCTGTACACATTGTACTCCCCAAATTCCAGTTCTGCATTTCTTATATCTGTGTGACGCCACGTCTCTGAAATCCCCACAATATCTGCCTTTGATGTTTTGAGCAATACCTCAAATTCATCAAATTTATTTACTAAACTCCTAGCATTGGTGTACACACAAGTATACATGCACCTGTTCTTTTTCTTAGCTACCCTAACACAACCCATGTGTTTACTTGTACCCCAATGATTCCCAGCAGTCTCTGAAATATCCTGCATCTTATTTTCCAGGCTGCGGCTCATTCCAATAGAAGCAGTGCAAGAATCACTTTCACCTCTGCCAGTGGCTACTGTTAATCTATTAGTCCTTGTATCCCCCCAATCTAGCAGTTTTCCTACCCACCTAACATTGCCTCGATAGCATCCGCAAACATTCTTGCACCCTTTCTATTTAAGTGTATCCCATCCCTGTAGAAGCAGTCTCTCCTGTTAACAAGTACAGACCAGGCTGAAAAAAATTCTACCCCTTGAGCCCTGCACAATCTTTCCAGGGCCGAATTGATTGACAGGGCTCTCATCATATACTCCCTCCTATCGTGTCTGGGCAGAATTGCAGACACTTTCAATTTCAACCCTAATTCACGGCTTTTTTTCATCAGTGACCTGTACTTGTCAAGTAATTCCGCCGGTCTCCTACTCTTAATGTCATTAGTGCCAACGTGTACAACTATATCACCTTTTGTGCCCTTAAAAGATGATATCCGCTCTACAACGTCATCAACCTTTGCCCCTGGCAGACATACCCTGGTCCTATTCCACCTATCGGGTGGTATTTGTTAGGGTAAGTAAGAGTAAGAAACAGTTTCATGTACACCAATGCTAGTATAGTAAATAAATTTGATGTGCTAGTCAAGACATCAAAGGCAGATATTGTTGGGATATCAGAGAGACTTGGCATCACACAGATTTATGCATATAAGTATCACACAGATAAATTGGTCCTTGGTTGTCACAGACATTCTCTTAGATATGCCAGACAAGCTGTGCTTGCTACCTGGGAGTCTAAAACACTGGCGGAACTGATATTCGGGTGACACTCAAATCAAGTGGGCCCAATTTCAGCAAATTCCGGATGGTCTGTGACAGCCAAGTCCTCTGCTTGTACTGCAATCACATTCTGTAGAGCCGAGAGTCCAGGAACCACTTCTGATTACATGCAAGTCAATACTTGCTTATCAGTGTTGCCAGAAGCTATGCTTGCTTACCGTTTGGCAAAACTGCTGCTTACTCAAGTCATGATATATGGCACAAATCCAAATGATTCATGAGATGTCATACAATCAAAATATTAAACACAATTTAATAACAGCAAATATAATAAAAATTACAAGAAACATAATTTCATGATATATATTCTTCGGCGGGCCATTTATTTTATATATTTTGAAAGCAACCACGGACCAGATTATGCACTTTTGCAGGCCGGAGGTTGCCCACCCCTGGTTTAGGTATATTGACTGGTGCAAGCCTATCCTTGGTAATGTACCGTTCAATGTACTCTATTGATAAGTGGTTTTTATTTGTGTATATAATATTTTTATTGTGTATATTTTTTCTTGTACAGGGCTTTAGTACATTTGTTCTGGTTCATGGCATGTGTGTAGCTATCTGCTTATAAATGATCTTACTTCTGTATTAGCTTCATACATTTAGTTCTCTGTTAGTTTCACACATTCATATGTTACAGGCATATGTAATCAGAAGGGTGCTGCTAATTTTTTAACAAGGGCTTAAGGAGAATTTCAGCTCAGGAACCTCCACAGTTAAAATAACCTGTTAAATTTTATCAGACTAATTATCTTAACAAGGGGTTTGGATAATCCCCAAAATTTGAACAAAGGTATTGTGCCACCCCCCAAAGGATCTAATCATCCAGTTAAGAAACCAGTGGTCACTAAACAATAGTGGCAGGCAGGCATGCATTACATGGGATAAGCAGCACTAGCATTGGTCTAAAAAGAATAATGCCCCTTTAGTAAAAATTAAATTGAGTGGCACCAGTTGCTGCTTAGAATTTTACATTTGTAATGAATCTGCATGTACCATCAAAACCATGAAATTTCCCACCAGTCAGGAATGGTCTGGGAATGTTTTTTAGAAAATGGTATGAGAAGATTGAATTCTTTTGACATCACTCTAAATGCCATAACATACAAATCTTCTCTTTCTTCTCAGTGAAAGAGCTGTAAATCATAGGATAATCCATTTTTCAAGGTGACTCTGCCCCATGTTACTAAGCAGAGAGTTTAAAGAATTTTTTTGTCAACATTAACAGTATCTAGGCTTTTAAGTCATTGGATTTTGAACCCCATTAGAAATCCTAGATGCATTTTAACAAAGTAATAGGGTTAATCAAAATCTTTCAGGTGAAATATGTGTTGCTGGAGGCAGTAATTAGAGTATGGTATTTTGAAATACTACAGGCAACATTAAAAAACTGCATACATCCTGTGCCCAAATATTGTATACATTCTCTTAGATATCTGACAAAGTATTAATTATGGTTTTAGGTGACTAATAAAACTTTTTTAAAAATTGCCATTAGTTGCTATTATTTTGTCCATTAGTAATAAAGAATAATCTAGTAAATAATATCCCTTTTAAAGGGAGATTGGTTCTAAAGAGCACTATATTTTTGGAGGCTATTTTTAATTTTTAATCGTTATTTTGGTAGGAAATAACTAATTTTTTTTTCTTTTTCTGTTTTTTTCCAGTGCGTGTGAACAAATTGTAAAGTTGCTTTACAAGCCCTGCAAAAAAAAAAAAAAAAAAAAAAAAAATCAAAAACATTACTTGTTGTGCTTGATTTTTGGTACCTTCAGCCTTTTTTTTTTTTAATTAAAAGTACATTTTTAAAAATGTTTTAAAATTAAACTAAATATATCTTATTAAACATACGTAAAAATTAAATCTATGTAATTAAACTAAATACGATACGTTATATCCTGAACTAGATGGCGTTAGCTTAGTATAGTATAGTATATTATATAATATCGTCAATTAATCAGTAAAATCTATTAATCTTGTTAAACTTCATTCATTGTCGGCACCTCCGTAGCCAGGTGGAAAGGAGCAGCAGTGCTTAGCACACGCTTCTTGATTAGACCGGGGTTCGAGCCCGTTACCACCAAATACGGAGGATGCAGAAAGATCAAGGAATGACCACCACATATTCCCTGAGCAATATGGCCTTAGTTGCTAATGCTCCTAAAAACCAAATAACAAACAAACAAACCAAATAAACTTCATTGTCAATTAATTTGTACTTTTTAACTAAATACATATAACTAAGATTTTACAAATGTAACATAATTAATTAATACATAACTTGATACGGAAGTTATATAAACGGAACTCATAGATAATACTCGATACTGAAAAATATAATGGCGTTATAACTGTGTTGGGGATACAAGTTTAGGATTATAATTTTGTACTGAAATTGAAATTTTATTGAAATTAAATCGAAATCATGACTCAGAGCAGCAAAGCAAAAGGCTCAAGCTAATAGGAGTGCTGTGGCTCAGGAGAAAACTGAGGGGGGGGCTTTGCCTTCTGAATCACAGCCTATTAAAATGCACTGCTTGCTTGATGTTTGTGGAGAAATCGGGTACAGGACATGATATTGCCATGGGGGATGTCTTTGTGTGTGTGCGATGTAAGGAGTGTAAGGAAATCGGGCGACAACTCAGCATTGTTATGGGCCTATATGAGAGCTTGAAGGACAGGGTGGATGCCCTCGAAGGATCTAAATTGAGGGGCCCATCAAGTTCTCAGCTGCCCACATCAACACCAGAGCTTGCACTTGATCATCACGCAACATTGCAGCAACACCCAAGGCAGAAATCGCTGGTCCCATAGGAACTAGTAGTTGTTGGTGACTCTATTGTCAGGGAAACAGGGAACAATGTATGTAAAAATGATAGATGGAACAGGATCAGGATATGTCTGCCAGGGGCAAAGGCTGATGACGTTGTAGAGTGGATATCATCTTTTAAGGGCACAAAAGGTGATATCGTTGTACACGTTGGCACTAATGATATTAAGAGTAGGAGACTGGCGGAATTAATTAGCAAGTACAGGTCACCATTGAAAAAAAGCCATGAATTAGGGTTGAATTTGAAAGTGTTTGCAATTCTACCCAGACACAATAGGAAAGAGTATATGATGAGGGCCTTGTCGATCAATTCGGCCCTGGAAAGATTGTGCAAGGCTCAAGGGGTAGAATTTTTTTCAGCCTTGTCTGTACTTGTTAACAGGAGAGACTGCTTCTACAGGGATGGGATACACTTAAATAGAAAGGGTGCAAGAATATTTGCTGATGCTGTCGAGGCAGTGTTAGGTGTGTTGGAAAACTGCTAGGTTGGGGGGGATACAAGGACTAATAGATTAATAGTAGCCACTGGCAGAGTTGAAAGTAATTCTTGCACTGCTTCTATTGTAATGAGCAGCAGCCTGGAAAACAAGATGCAGGGTACTTCAGAGACTGCTGGGAGTCATTGCGGTACAAGTGAACACATGGTTTGTGTTAGGGTAGCTAAGAATAGGAACAGGTGCATGTATACTTGCGTGTACACCAATGCTAGGAGTTTGGTAAATAAATTTGATGAATTTGAGGTATTATTCAAAACATCAAAGGCAGATGGTAGATGGCTCTCTGTCTTCTAACTTCTCCACTAATGGTGGTGGTGTCCCCCAAGGTTCAGTTCTTTCCCCCACTCTTTTCCTCTTGAATATCAATGACCTTCTTCCATTGACTGGAAATCCTATCCATAGTTTTGCCGATGATAGCACATTGCATTCAACTTTCCATTTTGAGAAACCTTGTCCTGCTCAATCAGCTTCAAGTTCTCGAAAATCTGCTGCCAATTTCTTAAATGTCGATCTTCAGGTAATTCTCCAGTGGGGCAAAGACACCTTAGTTGATTTCAACCCTTCTAAAACTCAGTCTTGTCTTATATCTCGCAAAATGGATTCTTCTGCTGCTATGCTTATCTTTAGTGACACTCCGATTTCAAGGCAAAATGATATATCTCTTTTAGGGATTACCCTGACTTCTATTCTCTCTTGGCACAAGCACATTACAAACATTGCTTCCTCTGCATCTAAAAAACTTGGTTTTCTCTTTCGCTCTCACCTTTACTTTTCTTCCAAACAGCTGCTCACTCTGTATAAATCGCACTGCCCTGCCATGGAATATTGTTCCCACATCTGGGGTGGTGCCCCCAAAACCTCTCTCAGGCTTCTTGATTCCATTCAGAAGAGGGCAGTTAGGTTAATTAATGATTCATCTCTAACAGAGTCTCTCCACTTGCTTTCTCATTGACTCATTGTTTCTGCTGCATGCCTCTTCTACAGATACTTCCATGGGCACTGTTCTTCTGAACTGGCTTCTATAATTCCTGCTCTCTCTTTCAAAACAGTCCGAACACGTGCCGCCACCAGCCAACATCCATTTACTGTCCAACTTCAAACCCACAGAACCAACTTTTCATCTTCCTCATTTATTCATTCAACTGCCGTTTTGTGGAACAACATTCCCTCATACGTATTTCCTGCAAATTACAGTCTACAGAAGTTCAAGTCCAATATCAACAAATAACTTCTTTCGTATTCTCAACCTCCAACCCAAGCACAGTACTAAGTACTATAGTTTCTAATACCTCTTGTGTTTGGGGTTCTCATAAAAAAAAAAAAAAAAGATATTGTTGGGATATCAGCGACGTGGTGTCACACAGATATAAGGAATGCAGAACTTGAATTTGGGGAGTACAATATGTACAGAAAAGATAGACAGGATAGGAAGGGAGGAGGGGTTATGCTATTAGTTAAGAAACACAAAATCCAAGGAAGTGAAGCCAGTCGACATCGCTGGACAGTGCAGTGTCGAGTCAGTTTGGTGTGACATAAGCATTGGGAGATCAAATTTGAGAGTAGGAGTGTGCTATAGGCCTAATGACTCTGATGAGTATAATAAGAAACTGTACAGGGAAATAGTGGGCCAGTAAATCAGAGAGTCTTATAATCGGGGATTTTAATTTCCCAGATATTGACTGGAATTTGTGGGTTGGTCACTCACACACTAGCAAGGATTTTGTGGATTTATTGGATGATTGTTTTCTACATCAACACGTTCGGGAGGCAATTAGAGGGAGTAATACTCTTGAACTGATTATCAGTAGTGATTCTTCATGCATTAAGAATCTGCAGATAAAGCAACCACTAGGTGACAGTGATCACAGTGTGCTGAAGAGAGATTTACTCAAAGAGGTAACTACCATTAGGGGTAAAGGGAAGGGTTTTTGCTTTCATAAAGACGACTACGATAGTTTGAGACAGTATTTAAATTCTATACAGTGCGACCAACTGATGTTACCAACGGCAAATTGAAAATGGGAAGCACTCAAAGAATTTATCTTGGAAGCTACTAGACTTTACATACCAACTAAGAAATATTGTTCAAGGTTTAGGCCTAATTGGATGTCAGATGAACTAATGAAACATATGGCAGAGAAGAAAAATGCTTGGGATACATATAAATTAATGGGTGATATGGAAGTCTATGATAGATATAAGCGGGTCTGTAACCAAGTCACAAAGGAGATTAGGCAGGCATATGCATATTATGAAAAATCCTTGGCAAAAGATGCAAAGAAAAACAGAAAAGAGTTCTTTAGCTATGTAAACTCCAGAAGGAAAGGGACAAATCATATTGGTCCACTGGATATTGATGGTTCAACTGTCGATGATCCTGCTCAGGTGGCTAACAAACTAAACGAGTATTTTGCATCTACATTCATACATAGTGAGTTATTCAGGAAGGGGAATGCCAGAGGTGAAGTAAACTTTGGCAGTGAGCTAGATGATTTTGTAATAACTGAAAGGAAAGTGGAGGAGAAATTGTTGAGGATAAACATAAAAAAGGCACTCGGGGTGGATGGGATCTATCCAGTTATATTAAAGGAGGCAACAAAGGAAGTAAGCAAACCCTTAGCCATAATTATGAGAGCTTCTTTGGACTTAGGGAAGGTACCCATAGACTGGAGATGTGCAAAAATGACCCCAATTCACAAAGGAGGATCAAAGGCTGACACAAGTAATTATAGACCTGTGAGTTTAACTTATTTTCCAGGAAAATTAATGGAGGCAGTGGTTAAAGAGGCACTGCAGGATCATCTAGACAAGACTTCAGTTATATCTCGGACACAGCATGGTTTTGTTAAGGGAAAGTCTTGCCTGACCAATTTGATTGCATACTATGATGCAGTCACAAAAGAATTGGATGCAGGGAATAAATTTGATATTATATATTTGGATCTTAGAAAGGCCTTTGATACTGTTGCACATGGAAGACTGCTGCACAAATTGGAGCAGTGTGGCATTGGAGGCAAATTGCTGCTATGGATAAAGGGATGGTTGAGAGGGAGAAGACAGAGAGTGGTAATCAATGGACACTGCTCATTGTGGACTAATGTTATTAGTGGGGTCCCTCAGGGTTCAGTGTTGGGTCCATTGTTGTTTTCTGTATTTATAAATGATATTGATGATGGTATATCAAGCTTAATGTCCAAGTTTGCAGACGATACAAAGGTTGGAAGGGTTGTTAAGGACATTACTGACAGTATGTTGCTGCAACAGGATCTGGAAAGGTTGAGCAGATGAGCTGAGAGGTGTCAAATGTAAAGTGCAGGCGGGCCTTGATTATCGCAAATAATTCATCCCGCGAGCTCATCGCGCAAAACGGAAACACGTTAATCGAATATCATAACCAATAGGAATCTTATGGAATCTTATGGAATGCCCATAAAGAATTTTAAAAATACTTTTTAAATAACTTTTTAACTGTATATAATGTAAAAGGTAATGAAAATAATTATAGAATTAAATGTTTATTGCATAAAACAGCGGTTCTTAAACTGTGCCGTGGAATATTTAAAATTTTGGAGGGAAACACAGTGATACTTGACATCTGTCAGACACCGCGCGAACTACTAGCGCGAGGTAGTTCACCGTTTCAGCATTTTATTAAGTTGTTTGGACCTAACTACTAAATGAAACTGTTAGGTATTTCTTTTGGTCTGGGTGTGCCTTGAAAAAATTACTGAGACATTAAAGGCGCCGTGAACTGAGAAACTTTGGGAACCTCTGACATAAAATACACAATGAAGAAATTACTGTTGCGGAAATATTTGAACAGTGTTGACTTTCTCTTTTCATCAATCAATTTCCGATAGCCGACAACAATCTTCTCTGGACCCTGGCGAAATAAATATCGCAGAGAACACAAACCTTTTGTTTGAGGTTCTATGTGATACGAAAGATTTCATCTAATTCTTTTACCGTTATCTCCTCCGCAGTAACATTTTCATATAGCTCATTAAAAAATTTGAATTTTTAAATGCAAGTCTGCATTGACTTTATTAGCAGGAGACAAACACGTCTTCTTCCGATGGTTGATGGAACACACTGAGGCGGGCAGCAGGCAAATGTTTGTTTATTGACCGTACGACTCGCGGTAAGCTTAACGCGCAATTCAAATCTTTTTCAACTATCACAAAAAAAAAAGGTAGCTTTAACTGGAAATTTGATTCGTGTAAAGTGAAAACTGGTATCATTTTTCAAATAGCGTTAACTGAATATCGCGTTAATCGAACTCGCGTTATGCGAGGCCTAGCTGCCTTCTCCTGTTGCAGCAGCATAATGCTGCTGCAACAGGATCTGGAAAGGTTGAGCAGATGGGCTGAGAGGTAGCAAATGAAGTTTAACATTGATAAATGTAAAGTACTACATATGGGAAACAGCAACCCCAGAGCAATGTATCAACTCTGTGGTACTACACTGACAGTGGTAGAGAATGAAAGGGACCTGGGGGTGGTTGTGGAGGCAGATATGAAGTTTTCTGAACAGTGCAGGCGAGCTGCAAGAGTAGCTCATGGTGTCTTGTCAGTGATATACAGGATTTTTCTAGCAGGGATAAGGTGTTTAATCCCTTGTATAAGGCAATGGTCAGGCCACACCTTGAGTACTCCATACAGATCTGGAGGCGTCATTTCAAGAAGGATGTAGAGCTGTTGGAATGAGTACAGAGAAGGGCAACAAGATTAGTGAATGGAACAAAGGGTTGCTCTTACGAAGAAAGGCTTAAGTTTTGAAAATTACAGTGTCTGGAGACTAGGCACTGGTGAGGTGATCTGATAGAACTGTATAAAGCCTTAAATAGTCTGAGCATGCTCAATGCTGATGGATTCTTCCTCATGCTCAGAATATTCACGTGAGACGGCATAAATTGAAATTGAGGAAAGACAGATGTAGGATAGATGTGCGGAAATTTGCCTTTAGCCAGCGGGTAGTTGGTTTGTGGAACAGACTTCCATTCCTTGTTGTGGAAGTTGATAGCCTAAATAAATTTAAGGCTCAGCTGGACAGGTATTTCGAACAAATGGAGGGGTGAAATAGGAGTGGTTTTTTTTTTATTGGCTGATGCTGCATAAGCTTGCTTTCCTGCATCATATGCCTCTGCTAATGCTAATTTTGAATGATAAAGCTGTATAAATGTGATTAATTGATACTATGAACCAGAGCTGTAATGCTCAATATGTTATATGTTATCAATATTTGTAAAATGCTAAGAGAAGTTTACTTCAATATAATACGTAGAACACTTCCTTATGATATTCTCCAGCAATTAAAATGAAAAAATCAAAAATCTTACATTACAGTAAAAAATAATTAAAAATCAATTGAACACAATTAAAAATAATTAAAAATAAATCTATGCAATTAAAAAGTAAATAAATGAATTAAAAGAAATTTAACGAAAAAATTGCAAAACGATTTTCCTTCCTGAAGCTGACAATGCTTTTCGACTGTATGTTATGATAACAGGAACAAAAATTTTCGTTCCTGTGATCATGACATATGGTCAAAAGTATATAATAAAGTTGAAAGTATATAATAAAATACAATGAAAATGGTATAGCTGTCATCAGATATGGGGGGGAAACAATTTAAGTAAAAGGTCTAATATAGGTAATGCCAAAATTCTTGCATTACCTATGTTAGACCTTTTATTTAAGTCGTTTCCCCCCATATCTGATGACAGCTATACCATTTTATAAGACGGGTGGGTAAAGTGCCTGCCTGGCAACCCAAAGGTCGCAGGTTCGATTCCTGCCTAGAACTTGGATCAAAGTACTGCAAAAACCTTGGGAGGTGCATTATGGCCACAGAAGCCAACAACTACCAAAAAAAAATACCATTTTCATTACCATTTTCTTTTTATTTTTATTTGGATTTTATTAATATTTTGTTCTACTAATTTTACTTTACAGTGCCCCCACTTTATACTGGCTTGGCAATTCAGCCCATAATTTACTTAATTCATCATAATGTCTTGTCTTGTGTCTTGTCAATGATATACAGGAATTTTTCTAGCAGGGATAAGGATGTGATTATTCCCTTGTATAAGGCATTGGTCAGGCCACACCTTGAGTACTGTATACAGGTCTGGAGGCCTCATTTCAAGAAGGATGAAGAGCTGCTCGAACGAGTACAGAGAAGGGCAACAAGATTAGTGAATGGAACAAAGGGTTGCTCTTACGAAGAAAGGCTTAAGTTTTGCAAATTACAGAGCCTGGAGACTAGGCATCGGCGAGGTGATCTGATAGAGGTGTATAAGGCTTTGAATGGCTTGAGCATGCTCAATGCCGATGGGATTCTTCCTCTTGCTCAGAATAATCACCTGAGAGGGCATAAATTCAAATTGAGGAAGGACGGATGTCGGATAGATGTGCGGAAAATTTGCCTTTAGCCAGTGGGCAGTTGGTTTGTGGAATAGACTCCCATCGCTTGTTGTTGAAGTTGATAGCCTAAATAAATTTAAGGCTCAGCTGGACAGGTATTTCGAACGAACGGAGGGGTGAAATGGGAGTAGTGGTTGTTTTTTTTTTTTGGCTGATGCTGAGTAAGCTTGCTTTCTTGCATCATATGCCTCTGCTAATGCTAATAATCTCTAGGATATTGACATTCTTTCATCTTTCACTAATCTACTACTCTTCTTTTTTTACTTTCCTCACCCTTATAGTTACAGGCACTCTGTGTGACTTTCACATCCATTTATACTTACTCAATTTAATTTAATATTAATACAAATTACATATACTCTTTAATGCTGCTTTACACTTTTAGGTTCATCTCTCATACCTTATTTATTAATCTTGCTTTCACCCAAACCATTTCATCTACTTTTTACCTCTTTTCTATGTGACTCTTTGAACTTTTCTTTTAAAGAGTTACATTAAAAACCCATTTATATGTAGCCATTTCTTTGTGACAAATCTTTAAAGAACAGAACCTAATCGAAAAAATAGCCAGGGTTTACTTCGCTTAATTGATACAACATGCGATTTAATCGGGGCAGGAGACCACAGTGCACGAGATTACTCTACGATTGTCTCCAACCATACCACGTGGTTTGGTTGGATTTCTGGAGATCACAACCAAAAAAGAATAAAAACAATTAGCAGGCCCCTGTTTATTGGGCTTTTCTGTCAGTGCTTCAATCATATAAAAAATTAACTTGCACAATCTGCTCTTCATTCCTATTTTTTAAGCTTCGTAACTTGTTACTCCGTTCTCATTTGCATGTTACTTGCAATTTGTGTGTGCCGTGTTCTTTGTTATTGATTGCTTATCTTTTTTACTGTTTTAAATTTTAACCCCCCACCCACAAATGTCAGTAAACAGAAATGTCAACTAATTTGTATGCACATATTGCAGTATGTATTAATTAAGCTATGCACGTAAGCATAAATTTATTTTTATTTTGCTAACCTGTGGAAAATATTCTTTGGATTTTCATGTATCATTTAATTTTTTAATTGGTAACATAATAAAGTGTAAATTTGTACTTAATACAGTATATCCTTACTTTTATAGCCCGTGGATAATATTCTCCTATTTTTGCTAATTAGAATCACTGTTTAATAGAATTAAACTTTAATTCACAAACGTGACAATGACCGCACTTACTATATATCGTATAGTGAACGGTACTTTACTATGGTGAGCCCATTGTAACACAATTTGATCATACAGAAAATCAATGGTAAAGCTGTATTTTTAACTATTTACGTAAAACTTTGCATAATTGGGCCAAAATGCACTAGTTCTGATGTGTCCCAAATAACCGGAATTTATTTGGGTGTGTATATATATATATATATATATACTCTGATGTGTTATCCCATGAAGTCCAAATATCTGATATTTAGCCTTTCTCGAAAACTTGCTGTTCTAAGTCTTGGTGTTAGTATTATTAGTAATGGCCTCATGGTGCAAGAAAGCCTATGGC
This sequence comes from Mastigoproctus giganteus, assembly GCF_048544385.1. NCBI lineage: Eukaryota > Metazoa > Arthropoda > Arachnida > Uropygi > Thelyphonidae > Mastigoproctus > Mastigoproctus giganteus. The sequence continues at coordinate 128,457,792 of NC_143575.1, forward strand.
TTATGCTGCACCAGCCAAAAAAAAACAAAGCCAAATAAAACAATGCTAAAAAAAAAAAAAAAAAAAAAGGAAATTAAACCTATCATCCTATGCATGTCCCTCACCGGAAAGTACTATCCAGATTACCTATGAATTTCCTCAAACTCAGCCTCTACCACCCACGTAGGCAACTTATTCCAGTAATTTATAACTCGCTGGCTAAAATAAAATTTCCTGCAGTCCAATCTAAACATCTCCCCCTGTAACTTGAATTTATGTCCCCTAGTTCTAACATCATTTATAATCTTGAAAATTTCGTCGTCATTCATTTTACTGATACCTCTCTGAGCCTTAAACACCTCAAATCTTCTCTAAGGTGTCTAGTTTCCAAACTCTGCAACCCACATATTCGAAGTCTTTCTTCATAAGGATGCTCTTTTGCCGATCTCACCAGGCGAGTTACCGGTCTTTGCACTCTTTCAAGAAGCTCGATGTCTTTCTTTAGGTGTGGTCTCCATACTTGAACACAGTATTCCAAGTGTGGTCTAACGAAAGCCTTATATAATGGGATTATCACGTCCCTATCTCTACCTGCAAAAGTTCGATAGATCATCGATAGGACACCATGGGCCTTCCTTCTAACCTGTTTACAATGCTCAGAGAATTTCACATCTGACCGTATCGTAACACCCAAGTCCTTCTCCTCCAGTACTGGGTTTAGTTGAACTCCACCAAGTGAATTAAGTTATTTTGGGATTACTTTTCCTAGGTGTACACTTTGTTGGATTAAAGCATAGCTGCCTTTTTTCTGACCACATTAACTATACCAATTTTAACATCATCTGCAAATTTAGACATCACGCCCTCGATCCCTTCATCAATGTCGTTTATGAAAATTAAAAACAAGTGGTCCTAATACTGATCCTTGGGGAACCCCACTTCTTACATCAACCCAATCTGAGGAATAGCCATTTATCACAACCATCTGCCTCCTGCCCTGAAGCCATCCTGATATCCATCTAAGGATTTTCCCAGTGATTCCGACCTGTTCCAGCTTATAAAGCAACCGATCATGTGGGACTGAGTCAAAAGCTTTGCTGAAATCTAAATAAACAATGTCAAAATTATTCCCCAAATCCAGCTCATGAGTGACCCTTTCAAAATAGCAAACCAGATTTGTTAAACATGATTTTCTCTTTACAAAACCATGCTGAGTATCTTTGAGAATTTCAATTCTATTCAGATGATCCTGAATTCCACCCTTGATCATTGCCTCCATGATTTTCCCTACCACTGAAGTCAGACTGACAGGTCGATAATTTCCCACTTCACTCTTAGATCCACCCTTATGTATGGGAGATACGTTGGTACATTTCCAATCCAGTTGAATCTCCCCAGAGTCTAGTGATGCTCGCATAATTAGCCTCAATTGTTCAATGCACTCACTTGCCGTCTCCCTTAAGATTATAGGGTATATTCCATCAACTCCAGGAGCCTTACTGGCGAAAGGTTTTTTTTTATTAAATAATCTTGCGAAGTTTCAATATCATTAATTATATTTTTCAACTTTGCTCCCACAATTTCCCATTGCCACAAAAGGTTTTTCTTCTGTAAATATCGATGAAAAATGACTGTTGAGTTCATCTGCAACGGCAGCTGGTGTATTTAATACTATCCCCTTTCCCTTACGTAAAGGTCCGATCTGGTTTGTCCTGCTCTTCTTAGCATTTATACATGTGAAGAATTCCTTATCCTTTGCTCTGCTTGCTAGTGATTTCTCATAAACTGCCTTTGCCTGTCGAACCTTTTCTGTGGCTCTATTACAGATCATCTTGTAGCTGTTATAGGCTTCAGTACTTTTTATTGCTCTGTAAATTTTCCATGCCACCTTTTTCTGCTCAAGTAATGTGGCAGCTTCACTATTCATCCAACTTGCAACCCTCCTCGGGGAGTATTTTTTTAATGGTAAATATGCATTCAAGGTGTCTGTGATTAATGTTTTAAAAGCATACTACAGTTCAATTGCATTCATTCTCTGTGCAATATCTACCCAGTTAATAGAGGCCATGTAGCACCTTAAGGCATCGTAATTTCCTTTTCTGAAATTATAACCTATTCCTTTGCTTTTTACTGCTGCTAGTGTTGGTGATAAAGTGCTTGTCGATTTTTTGTTCTGAAGTTGTTTTTTAGGGATTGTCTTGGACTCTAGGTTGAATTTTAAAGAGCATATTAATCTGATGGGAGGAAGGATTCTGAAAGCCTATTGTAATTTTAAACTTGACATTATGAAAGTGACATTGGAAGCTTGTTCTCGAGTGCCTGTTTCTTTATGGCGAACCCTGATGACGTAAGGTGCAATGATTTGGTCATCTGTGGTGGATTTCAACATTAAGTCTGTTTTGAGTTTGTAATATTGGATTTTTAGGTAGCTGTCTAGCAAATTAAGGCCATTGGTTGTTCCTTTGAGATCTATAATGCAATGTTAATATCAGCATTCCCTCAGTGAGAGCCTTATGGAACTTCCTGAGTGTGAAGGCATTATTTGCTCTTCTGGCCAATTGTTAATTGCATGAACCCCTGGGATTTTGTTTAGTGGAGAATGTGGGAAATCTGAGTTTTCTCCTTCAATAGGCTTGGCCTGATAGAACTAATTTGAACGATGAACTTTCCTTTTTATGTGACATTTCTACAGTTTTCTTCTCTCCCTTCACAATAATGCATCATAAAATTTTGGCTGATTCTCTTATTTGTTCCCCTGTTTATGTAATTTTATATAGGCCTGTAAGAGAATTTTGCTTTAAGCATTTTTTACTATTATTTTTAATAGATCATTTATTTAAATAATTTTACTAAAAAGGATAATAATTATCCTTTAGTTAAAATCATATGGTTGAATTGGATTATTTGGGTAATATTAAACAGAGTATTCTCATATTCCAGTCACAGTGTTGGCAATATTCCATGATCTCCACGTAGATGCCACACTCTATGCCCTTGTATTTGGAGAAAGTATCCTTAATGATGCAGTGGCCATTGTATTATCAGGGTATGTATATTAACTTATAGTAATACTTTCTGAAATTTAAATTTTCTTCTTGTTTATTCTAATAATAAAAATAATAATAAAAAAATGTTTTACTTTTTGTTATATAAAGTATAGTTTTAAAATAAAACTATAAAACCCAGCCTAATATGCAGGCAGTTTGCTTTTGTGGTTATAATGCACTGGTTAAAATGGTTTATCATGTACAAGTACATGGCAAAAATCTGTACAGTTCTGAACAGACAGAAAAAATTTTCTAAATAAACTAGATGATCATTATTTGTTCTAGCATGTTAGACATAATACTGGGGTTGAGAATATTCTTGACCTCATCATTAGTCAGAATTAGATGACATCACAGGGCTTAAAATACAAGAACCATTGACAGGTAGTGATTACGCAGTCTTCAGTTGGAAGATGAAGAAAGATATTGCAGTAGTTAAAAGTAAAGCACAGGTTTTACTTCCAGAAGAGGGGACTTTTTTCAGTTTAAGACACTGTATGACATTTATTAATTGGGTGGATTGCAGAATTAGGGTGAATTGACTTGAATTGTGGAATACCTTTAAAGAAACACTTGAATTATGGAATACCTTTAAAGCAAAAATTACAGAAGCCACGAACACACATAGATATCATTAAGAAAATATTGCAGGAGGAGGAGGACGAAATGGATCAATGGGGTGTTGGCTGGTCAAATAGAGCAGAAAAAGATATTGTGGAATAGATACAGAACGATGAAAAGTACTTGTTCCATATGCCACATATCTTTGACTGCCTGTTTTAGGTCTTAATACTTTGATCTTTTCCTGTTATGTTTTCTAGAAGTTGCTAGCATTAGCCACTGCTATGTCAATCAGGTAGGTAGCCATATCCTTATCTGTGAGGGTTATGTCTGGCCTGTTGCCTGTGATTGTTCTTGTCCAACTTATGGCATGGTCCCAGTATAGTCTGTGAGTAAAGGTCTCTAGTATGGCCTGAGGCTCATTCTTGCAATACAGTAAATTCTTTGATCAGCTGGTATTTTTGCACTAGCTTCTGATGTATTATACTAACCACCTGGTCGTGTCTGTGAGGTTACTCCATCTGGGTGATCACCCTGCATTCTGCAGTGATGTGCTGGATTGTTTCTGATGCCAGGTGGCATCAACTACTCTGACATCTGTTACTCCGGAGTCCTTGGCTATGTAGTTTCTGGAGTTCATTACCTGATCTTGGATAGTGAGCATGGATCCTTCGGTCTCGGGGAAGAGCTCTCCTTTCGTAAGCCAAGCATTGGTAGCGATCTTATCTATGTAGTCTTGATGTAGGTCATTTTAGTGTCTGCCATGGAATGCCTTCTTCAACAATATTTCTGTATTAGTTTCTTCTGTCTGTGTGAGTGCGGTCTGATTGGGGTTGAATGTTGTGTGCTGTTTGTCTATTTTTTTATGGCTTGGTAGATTTTTTTTTTTTTTTTTTTTATGTGAACCCCAAACACGAGAGGTATTAGAACCTATAGTACTTAGTACCGTGCATGGGTTGGAGGTTGAGAAGACGAAAGAAGATATTTGTTGACATTGGACTTGAACTTCTGTAGATTGTAATTTTCAGGAAATACGTATGAAGGAAGGTTGTTCCAGAAAACGGCAGTTGAATGAATAAATGAGGAAGATGAAAAGTTGGTTCTGTGGGTTTGAAGTTGGACAGTAAATGGATGTTGGCTGGTGGCGGCACGTGTTCGGACTGTTTTGAAAGAGAGAGCGGGAATTATAGAAGCCAATTCAGAAGAACAGTGCCCATGGAAATATCTGTAGAAGAGGCATGCAGCAGAAACAGTACGTCTATGAGAAAGCGAGTGGAGAGACTCTGTTAGAGATGAATCATTAATTAACCTAACTGCCCTCTTCTGAATGGAATCAAGAAGCCTGAGAGAGGTTTTGGGGGCACCACCCCAAATGTGGGAACAATATTCCATGGCAGGGCGGATTTGCGATTTATACAGAGTGAGCAGCTGTTTGGAAGAAAAGTAACGCCGAGAGCGAAAGAGAAAACCAAGTTTTTTAGATGCAGAGGAAGCAATATTTGTAATGTGCTTGTGCCAAGAGAGATTAGAAGTCAGGGTAATCCCCAAAAGAGATATATCCTTTTGCCTAGAAATTGGAGTGTCACTAAAGATAAGCATAGGAGCAGAAGAATCCTTTTTGCGAGATATAAGACAAGACTGAGTTTTAGAAGGGTTGAAATCAACTAAGTTGTCTTTGCCCCACTGGAGAATTACCTGAAGATCGGCATTTAAGGAATTGGTAGCAGATTTTCGAGAAGTTGAAGCTGATTGAGCAGGGCAAGGTTTCTCAAAATGGAAAGTTGAATGCAATGTGCTATCATCGGCAAAACTATGGATAGGATTTCCAGTCAATGGAAGAAGGTCATTGATATACAAGAGGAAAAGAGTGGGGGAAAGAACTGAACCTTGGGGGACACCGGCATTAGTGGAGAAGTTAGAAGACAGAGAGCCATCTACCATCACCCTCAGTGAGCGATCAGAGAGAAAACTGGATAACCAATTACTAAAAACAGTTGGCAAACCATAAGATGGAAGCTTGTTTAGAAGACCTTTATGCCAAACACGATCGAAAGCCTTTGAGATGTCAAGAGCAACTGCTTGTGTTTCACCGAACCTTTCCATTGAAGTAGTCCATAAATGGGTAACATAAGCCAGAATATCACCAGTGGATCGACACCGACGGAATCCATACTGGCGATCGTTGATCAGACGGAAGGTTTCTAGGTAGTTTAAGAGTTGGCGGTTAATTGATTTCTCCATTACTTTAGAAAGAGTAGAAGTAATTGCAATGGGACGATAATTGGATGGGAGGGATTTGTCACCCTTTTTAGGAACTGGCTGGATATGAGCAAATTTCCAAGCAGAAGGAAAAACACCTTTGGAATAAGAAAGTGAAAAAAGGCGGCAAAGAATAGGAGTAAGTTCAGGAGCACAGATTTTGAGAACAAGTGGAGAAATACCATCAGGACCTGGAGCTTTCTTAGCATCAAGATTCATCAAAATTCTTCTGATATCCTTTTGACGGAAGACCACAGGAGGCATTGAATGGACCGTGTTGGGAATGGTAGGAGGTGTTTTACCAAGTTCATTAATACATGAGCTGGAAGAAAAATGGGATGCTAGCAGGTCAGCTTTATCCTTGGCTGAAGTGACAACAGAACCATCTGGTTTGGACAGAGGTGGGAGCAGAGATGGGCAAAAGTTGCGGCCAATAGCTTTGGCAAGAGACCAGAATGCTCGGCTACCATTAGGGCAAGAAGCAAGTTTTCTACTCTTAGCCTGTTCAAACTCTAGTTTGGACTGATTAATAACTGCTTTACAATTGTTGCGAGCTTTGGTGTAGGCAGAAAATGAAACTGAAGAATTAGAAACAAGCCAATTACGATAGGCAACATTCTTCTCTTGAACAGCCTTAGCACATTTATTGGAAAACCAAGGTTTAGATAAAGGACGAGATTTTAAAGTGGAGTGTGGGATAAAGGATTCCATTCCTGCAAGAATAATTTCACTGACACGATCTGAGCAAACGTTGACATCAGGAGTTTTGAAACAGTAATCCGACCAAGGAAAAGAAGAAAAGAAGTCTCGCAGGTCATCCCATTTTGCATTCTTGTAATGCCAAACAACACGAGGTTGGGAATAGCCATGAGATAAAGGTTCCATTGGAGAAGAGACAATCACCAAGTTGTGATCTGAAGTGCCTAAAGGACCTCTCACTTCGACCGTGTACTTAGAAGGGTTGTTTGTGAGAAAAAGATCAAGCGTATTGGCTGTATGATTCGGATTGTCCGGTATTCTTGTAGGTAAATGAACAATCTGTGCTAGGTCATTAGTAATTGCAAAAGCCTCAGCATCTCGACCTGCTGGGTCGGTGTGACTAGAAAACGGAAGCCAGCTGGAGTTGTGAACATTAAAATCACCAAGGAAAATTACCTCACTGTTAGGAAAGTTGGACTGGAGAAAGTCAAGTTGCAACGAGAGGAAGTCAAAGAGCTCCAAGTGATTAGTGGAGTTGGGAGAACGGTAGAGACAACAGATGAATTTGACACAATGAGGTAGAGAGATTTTAAGCCAGAGAAGATCAAAGAGAGGAGATTCCAAATTGCCAAGTCTCTGACAGGGAATATCAGAACGGACATATGCACAAGTACCACCTTTGAGGCGAAAGGAATCATACAGCGAATAATTTGGGCATCTGAGATGAACAGTAGTTGAATCAACCGATAACTGAGATTCTGTCAGAAAAAGTACATGGGGTTTGGCAGACTGCAAGTGGAAATGGACATCGTTGAGATTAGAATTGAGACCACGTATATTTGTGAAATGAATTAGGAAATCCTTGGGAGGTTTAGATCTTTTCGCAGATAAGCTTGTTCTATTAGTTTGACAATTCATGGTGTATTCAATAGTAAGAAAAAGTGGGTGGGACATGCTGTATGAAGTAATGAAATTTTTGGATATGGCGTACATGTGGGAAGAATATACCCAGATCCTTGACATAACGTGGCCTCGACAATGCTCCCCGCATACACACTACTCGGACTCCCTCCAGTCACTATCTGGCAGAGTAGAGGTAGCAAGATTATACACTAGCTGATCCGGAAGCCTCCTAGAGAGTTACCAATAGGTTCGGTCCGGTGTACTAACTAGCGGCCGGCCTGCGAAAACCGTTTTAGAGCTGTACCCTCGGAATGTAAGGAATATTGGATCTCGCCACAACGTTCATCATAACCTCAAAAGTCATCAATCATACTGCATGATGGAAGAGATAGGGAAGGGTTGACCGGAACTTAGCTCTAGAGACTAAACATGGGTTCCACCACTTCAAGCCTCCAATAAGCAAAGTGGTGGTATTTCACCGGTTGATGAGCGTCATCTACCACCTAGTACTGCCTGGTAACATAGAGGGGCGGCATTCCTCCATGTGGTGTGGGCGCCACACCTCGACCTCTGCTTACGTTGGTTCACACCTGGGTGGTCACCCACCATGTGCTTGTGCATGGAGGTTATACCCAGGATTACTAACAGTCCCACCATCGTGAAGGTGCAAGCAGAGGATTTGGTTGTCACAGACCGTCCGGACTTCGCCGAAATTGGGTCCTGTGTTTTCGTGGTGCTGTGTTTGGTGCTGTGTTTTCCCGCAAGTAATCCTGCTGGTTTTTAAACTTCACCTTGTTCAGTGAGATTTGTCAGTCCCCTCCCTCCTTTACGGGCTATGGTCAGTCTCTCGATGGCCGACTTCAGATGGTGTTGGAGGCCTTTGGTCATCATTACCCTGGTTGATCTCAATCTTTTCCAGCTTGGTGTTGTTCCATTCTATGATCCCAAAAGAATACATTAGTTAATAGTAATAGAGGCAAGTGATGCAAGAAAGCAAGCAAATGAGCTTATGTAGCATCAGCCAAAAAAAAAAAAATAATAAATAAAAAAAAAATAATAAAAAAAAAATAAATAAATAAATAAAAAAAAAAATAATAAAAAAAATTTGCACACCATTCCCTCTAGACGTTTGTCCAGTTCCTCTTTGAATTTATTTAAGCTATCAACTTCCACAATAACAGATTGAAGTTTGTTCCAACAATCAACCACTTGCTAGCTAAAGGCAAATTTCTGCACATCTATTCTATAATGCAAGAAAGCAAGTTTATACAGCATTAGGCAAAAAAAAAAAAACCCCGTCCCGTTTCACCTATCCATTCCCTACAAAAGTTTGTCTAGTTCTTCATTCATTTTATTTAAACTATCAACTTTCACAATAACAGATGGAAGTTTGTTCCAACAATTAACTACTCGCTAGCTAAAGGCAAATTTCTGCACATTTATTCTCAAACGTCTTTTCTTAATTTGAATTTATGCCCCTTCAAATGCTTAATCTTAGCAAGAGGGAGAATCCCAACAGCATTGAGCTTGCACAAACTATTTAAACCGTTAAACACCTCATTGAAATCATTTTGCAGATGCCTAGTCTCCAGATGTTGCAATTTGCAGAACTGAAGTCTTTCTTGGTAAGAGCCCCTTTGTTCCCCTAAACCAAGGGTTCCCAACCTTTTTTTACTTGTGGACCCCCTGAGTCCTAACTTTACGTATGTGGAACCCCATATACGCATATGTAATATTCCTAAATGAAATATTTATTTGTAGGTTAGTAAAAGCTAATAATTAAACAATTCCAATATAATCTGTCTTCTAACTTCTCCACTAATGCCGGTGTCCCGCAAGGTTCAGTTCTTTCCCCCACCTTTTCCTCTTGTATATTAATGACCTTCTTCCATTGACTGGAAATCCTATCCATAGTTTTGCCGATGATAGCACATTGCATTCCACTTTCCATTTTGAGAAACCTTGTCCTGCTCAATCAGCTTCAACTTCTCGAAAATCTGCTACCAATTCCTTAAATGCCGATCTTTAGGCAATTCTCCAGTGGGGCAAAGACAACTTAGTTGATTTCAACCCTTATAAAACTCAATCTTGTCTTATATCTCGCAGAAAGGATATCTCACTTCTGCTCATAGGAAATGTCACTAAAGATAAGCATAGGCTTATCTTTAGTGACACTCCGATTTCTAGGCAAAATGATATATCTCTTTTGGGGATTACCCTGACTTCTAATCTCTCTTGGCACAAGCACATTACAAATATTGCTTCTTCTGCATCTAAAAAACTTGGTTTACTCTTTCGCTCTCGGCGTTACTTTTCTTGCAAACAGTTGCTCACTCTGTATAAATTGCAAATCCGCCCTGCCATGGAATATTGTTCCCACATCTGTGGGGTGGTACCCCCAAAACCTCTCTCAGGCTTCTCTTGATTCCATTCAGAAGAGGCCAGTTAGGTTAATTAACGACTCATCTCTAACAGTCTCTGCACTTGCTGTCTCATAGACGTACTGTTTCTGCTGCATGCCTCTTCTACAGATACTTCCATGGGCACTTTTCTTCTGAATAAGCTTCTATAATTCCTGCTCTCTCTTTCAAAACAGTCCGAACACGTGTCGCCACCAGCCAACATCCATATACTGTCCAACTTCAAACTCACAGAACCAACTTTTCATCTTCCTCATTTATTCATTCAACTGCTATTTTCCGGAACAACCTTCCTTCATACGTATTTCCTGAAAATTACAGTCTACAGAAGTTCAAGTCCAATGTCAACAAATATCTTCTTTCGTCTTCTCAACCTCCGACCCAAGCACGGTACTAAGTACTATAGGTTCTAACACCTCTCGTGTTTGGGGTTTACATAAAAAAAAAAAAAAATAAATAAATAAAAAAAATAATAATATAAAAAATCTAAATTACAAATTTTGAAAATTGTAACTGATGTAACTGAAACATATTTTTACTTGTAATGACAGAATTAGTAAAACAAAATTAAAAAAACTACTATTTCAAACAACATATATAAATTTATTCCTAAAGCTATTAAATAGGCCCTACTAATGAGATCCTTGTGGCTTGATGTTTTGATATTAGCATTTTAATATCTGGCTCCAATTTTGTGAGAGTCAGACGAAGATCACCTCTTTTTACTATATCAAGTCGATTACGATTTTTTGTTAACAGCTGTGTTACACGACCAAAGCCAGATTCCACAAGATAAGATGATGGGAAAACAATGACATATATTTTAACTTTCTCCCATAAAAGTGGATATTTACATGCAATGTCACTATTTTTCCATACATCATGCTTTCCTTTTTTGAATAGACTTCGGACTATCTCATCAGACCGCAATTCAACAAGTTCCTCTTGTAAATCAATTTCAATATCAGCAACATTTACCTCAAATGGAATCAGCACCAAATCTGGAATGTTCAAGTTCTAGTAGGTCCTTGAATCGAACTTGCATGTCTTCATAAATTTTTTTTAAATGATCAACATACACAAAGACAGTTGCAAAGACAGTTTGTTTGTTTCAAAGACAGTTGCAATTTGAGTTTTCCTAGGAATGCATTAATGGCTTCTTTGCTAGACATTAAATCACAATTATGTCCTTGCTGCAGCTTATTAAGAGAATTCAATTTTTCAAACACACCTGAGAGGTAAAATATGTCTGTTTTCATGGCAACCAACTGTTTTCCAATCTCCTTTTCGTTTAGAAATGGTACAATACTGTCCCAAAGGACGACGAAGCGATGAAGACAATTGCCTTTAGACAACCATCGCACCTCTGTATGCAGTACAAGATGGTCAAATCCTTCTTCATTTTCATCACAAAATTTGTGAAAGAGACGATCTTGAAGAGCATTAGCCTTAATGAGGTTGACAGCTTTTATTACAGGAGTTAAGGCTTCGTGAAGATGTCCACTCAATCTCTTCGCCCCCAGATTAAATCAATCTCTTCAACACCAGATGTTGGCAGTGAATCACACAATGTATGCAAAATACTTTTGACAATGCATTTTTTAAATGAGTGATAAATCCTCTGTACCTACCAACCATGGCACTCCTTCCATGGTCTGTACCTACCGACCATGGAAGGAGCGCCATCAGTAGCACAAGCCATTAAATTTTCGAGTGGAATATTTTTTTCTCCAAAATAAGACTGGACTTCCTTAAATATTGTTTCACCTTTAGTATCTGTTTTGAGGAATCTTGCAAAAAGCATTTCCTCTCTGAGTTGATCCATACATCATCCATATGTCATCCATACATCTTACATATGCCAATAAAAGTGCTTCATTGCCCATCAAAGTTGATTCATCGAGCTGCATTGCAAACTGTTTCACTCGTAATTGAGCAATAAGTTGATTTTCTACATCTTCAGACATTTCATCAATGCGTCTGGATATTGTGTTATTGCTCAAAGGAAGGTTATCGGTAATTTCACGCATTTTTGTTTAACGTTGTTGAAATTACAACTGATATCGAAGGCAAGATGACCGTTTCACCAATGCTATGTGGCTTTCCAGATTTTGCTATTATTTTGCTGATTTCATATGATGCTAATAAACCGCTATCTTTATTGCTTGCTTGTTTACTAAAAATCTGATCCAATTTGTTTCTTCCTTGAAAATTGTCTCGTAGTTTTTGGAAATACTCCACTGTTTTATTTTTCTTTTCGCTGTGCCTTGTCTCCAAATGGTGACGAAGCGTACTTGGCTTCATGCTATCATTAGACAGCACAGTCATACATATAAGACACATTGGTTTTGTGATATTCTCTGGTGATTCAATAAAACCATATGACAGATATTCAGTCAAATATTGTCTTGTTTTCTTCTTTGCTTGAGCCATGGGTAATCTAAAAACAATAATAATATTATTAACCTCAAATATTTAATGTTAGAAATGCTTGTAGGTTCTAATGGAAATATAGTTCACTAGAACAATAACGTTCAATAACACAAACAATAGATTTCACCACGACGATTCCGATTACTCACTATAGAATGAAATGATTGACTGACTGTTTCTAGATTAGTCGGTGCTTAAATAATGTTTTCTTCTTCGAGAATTTTCTATGGAAAGAAATTTTTTTTTTTTTCCATAGAAAGAAGGTTCCAGAAAATACGAGTATCTTCTAACTGCGAATTTCAGGACTTTTCTATGACATTAGTTTATTTTATTATTATTATTTTTATTTATAATATTTTATCATGAACCCCTTAGCTCATATTATGGACCCCCCCCCCCTCTCAAAGCTTCTATGGACCCTGGTTGGGAAACACTGCCCTAAACCAATCTTGTTGCCTTTCTCTGTACTCTTTCTAGTAGCACTATTTGCTTACTAAAATGAGGCCTCTAGATCTATATTCAGCACTCTTAAGATGTGCCTGACCATTGCCTTATACAATGGAATAATCATCACTTCCTTATCTCTGCTAGCAAAATTCCTGTATATCATTGACAAAGCCCCACGAGCTGTCCTGACAGCCTGTCAGGACAGCTCGTGGGGATTTTGTCAGCCTGACAGGACAGCTCATTTACAGAACTTCATATCTGACTGCACAATTACCTCCAGGTCTTTTTCATTCTTCACTACCCTAAGTATAGTACCATCCAGTTGGTACAGTACTCTGGATTTCTTGTTGTCCTTCTCTGTACTTGTTCTAGCAACTCTACATCCTTCCTGAAATGAGGCTTACAGACCTGTACACAGTACTCAAGATGTGGCCTGACCATTGCCTTATACAAGGGGATAATCTCCTCTTTATCCCTCCTAGCAAAATTCCTGCATATCATTGACATGACTTTGTATTTGTCAGTGTTAAACTTCTTTCTTTGTTCTTAGCCTTCAGGTAGTTGATTCCATGAGTCAGAATCTCTTGGATTGTGTCAGGATGCCTTATTATCTGGATGAACTACTCCACTATGTGCCTGTGTGTGCAGCCGAACTTCTTGTACCAGTAGTTGTGGATGTTATCTATTCCTGGAGTTTGCCAGTTGTGGGATTTGCTGATCAACCATTCTTCTTCCTTACGAATCTGCCACTCTGTTATCTGTTTACGTTCTTGGTATTTTTCATTTCTAGTTCTATCCAGGGGGCACTGCCATTGTGACTAATTTCACTGCTCCACAACTAATCCCAGAACCCTTAGGTGCCTTCTGGTAGGAGATACAGTGCTTTTCTTTACCTCTTGTCCAATTTTCCTGTAGAAGGTTCTTTCCTCAAATATCCTGTTGTCAGTTTCCTCTGAGCACTTAGCCCATAATTAGCATTAGTAGTAGCAAATGATGCAAGAAAGCAAGCTTATAGAGCATCAGCCAAAAAAAAAAAAAAAAAACCCTTCCCATTTCACCCATCCATTCGCTTCAAAAGTTTGTTCATTTCTTCCTTGAATTTATTTACACTACCAACTTCCTCAATGACAGATGGAAGTTTGTTCCCACAATCAACTACCCGCTGGCTAAAGGCAAACTTTCGCACATCTATTCAACAACTGTCTTCCCTCAGTTTGAATCTATGCCCCCTCAGGTTTGTAATCTGAGCAAGAGAAAGAATCCCATTAGCTTTAAGCCTGCTCAATCCGTTCAAGGCCTTATACACCTCAATCAGATCACCTCACAAGTGTCTAATCTCCAGAAGCTGCAATTAGCAGAACTTAAGCCATTCTTCACAAGAGCACCCCTTTGGTTCCCTTCACCAGTCTTGTTGCCCTTCTCTGTACTTGTTCTAGCAACTCTACATCCTTCCTGAAATGAGGCTTACAGACCTGCACACAGTACTCAAGATGTGGCCTGACCATTGCCTTATACAAGGGGATAATCTCCTCTATATCCCTGCTAGCAAAATTCCTGTATATATCATTGACATGACCTACTCTGGCCTCCTGTCTGCACTGCTCAGAAAACTTCATATCTGAATGCACAATTACCCCCAGGTCTCTTTTATTCTCCACTACCCTGAGTATAACACGACTATTTGGTACATTTCTCTGGGTTACTGCTATGTATATGCAGTACTTTGCATTTGTCAGGCGCCTACGTAGCCAGGTGGGAAGGAGCAGCAGTGCGTAGCACACGCTTCTTGATTAGACCGGGGTTCGAGCCCATCACCACCAAATACGGATGATGCGGAAAGGTCAGGGAAAGACCACCGCATAACCCAGAGCAATATGGCCTTAGTTGCTAATGCTCCTAAAAACCAAATAATAAACAAACTTTGCACTTGTCAATGTTAAACTTCAGTTTCCACTTCTTAGCCCATCTGCCCAACTTTTCCAGGTCCTGTTGCAGCAGCAGCATAATGTCATTACTGTTATTAACAACCCTGCCAATCTTTGTATCAGCTATAAACTTTGACATTAAGCTTGATATAACTTCATCAATATCATTGATAAATATACAAAACAACAGTGGGCCCAACACCAAACCCTGGGGGACACCACTAATAAAGTCCACGAAAAACAGTGTCCATTGATTACCACTCTCTGTCTAATGGTTAAATCTCTTGACCATTGCCACAAGTTTTTGCTTGAGGGTGTCAAAGTATTCTTTGATCCTCTGATTATAGGGCTGCTGAATGTTGTCTTTCTTGAAGATAACCGTCACTTTTCTGATCAGCTTCTTACTTATGTTACCCCATTGGTACTGGGTCAGTTGGCCCATCTTCACTCTTATCTCTTCTGTCATCTGCTGTAGCTTTTTTTTCCCAGTCTGGTCGTTCTTTGTTTTATGTTGTTCTCCAGTTTCCTTTCCCTTCATGCTTCTGGCTCCGGTATTATTTACCTATTGAGGTGGTCTGTGGTTTAGTCTGTTGCCACAAGTTTCTGCTTGAGGATGTCAAAGTGTTCTTTGATCCTCTGATTCTAGGTCTCTTGTTTGCTGAATGTTGGCTTTCTTGAGGATGACCTTCACTTTTCTGATCAGCTTCTTACTTCTGTTACCCTATAGGTACTGGGTCAGTTGGCCTATCTCTTATCCCTTCACTCTTATCTCTTCTATATCTGCTGTAGCTTTCTTTCCCAGGCTGGTGGTTCTTTGTTTTATGTTGTTCTCCGGTTTCCTTTCCCTTCATCCTCGTGTCTCTGGTATTATTTGCCTATTGCGATGGTCTGTGATTGCCACAGGATTATTTTGGGTCTCTGCTTTTGTATGGTGTGGGTTTTTGTGGAGTCAATTCCTGTGAATTCTGTAGGTTTCTTCCTCTCTTTTATTCTGGATATCATGATCTTGTCTGTTTCCACATCGGCTTCCGGATTGTAGTTGTACTTGCTGTTCCTCCTCCAGTTCTTGTTCTGTTGTGTCCATATTTGTTGTTAGTTATTCACTCATATCCTGCTTGATTTTTTCCAAGATTGTAGTGTTCTTCATGACAATGGGCCGTCTCTGGTCTGCTATTTGCAGTTTGGTGACCTGAACAGTTGGGAACCACTCCAACAACTTGGTGTGTAGTTTTGTCCTGTACAGTGTCATGTCTCTCTAGCTTCATTACTTTGTAGTGAAGAATGTATTCATTTCAATGCTCCCCTTCATGTGTTGGCTTCTTTCTTCCTGGGTAGTCACTAGTGCAGTTGTGTAGGAAGCATTTCCAGATTGTTGGACTGGGTGGTCTTGTCCTTCAGTTGTGGTAGCTATACAGGAGACAGCACCACTTACTCCCCTTTCAATCGCGGGAGATGTCTCCGACTTTTTGAAACGAACCCTTTGCGTAAGGTCTGAATGAGAGTGACTTTGACCTGCGCCACACTCAATGCACTATTCAGTATTTCTGCTTCTTATCTTCATCCATTTATGGAGATTTATTATAATTTAAAACCTTTTCTCCTTTATGTTGTTTTTTCTGCCTTGTGAAGACCCTCTTGTTGCCTCCCGAACATGCTGATGTAGTAAACAATAATCCAATAAATCAACAAAAGCCTTGCTAGTGTGTGAGTGACCAACCCACAAATTCCAGTCAATATCTGGAAAATTAAAATCCCCCATTATAAGACTCTCTGATTTACTGGCCCACTCTATTTCCCTGTACAGTTTCTTATTATACTCATCAGAGTCATTAGGCCTATAGCACACTCCTACTCTCAATTTTGATCTCCCAATGCTTATGTCACACCAAGCTGACTCGACACTGCACTGTCCAGCGATGTCGACTGGCTTCACTTCCTTGGATTTTGTGTGTTTCTTAACTAGTAGCATAATCCCTTCTTCCTTCCTTCCTATCCTGGCTATCCTTTCTGTACACATTGTACTCCCCAAATTCCAGTTCTGCATTCCTTATATCTGTGTAACACCACGTCTCTGATATCCCAACTATATCTGCCTTTGATGTTTTGAGCAATTCCTCAACTTCATCAATGAGGACCTCCGCTGTTGACTTATGACAGAACTCACATATCTACCAGCAGGACTGGAGCATCACCTTCTAGGCTCAAGGGAGAAGTTCCTGGCCTTCATGAAGTTTTCACAAGAGGTGTTTTCTAGGCAGAGGACACATTGCTATTCATCACAACTAAAGCCAGTTGTGATGAATAGCAAACGGAAAGATTGAGCTAACCACACTAAGGACCTTTTGCAACAGAACCAGGTCTGGACATGGAACTAATGCAGTCCACTGCTCACCTGTCTCGAGAACTCTCTGCGGCAGAAAACACCAGTGATCACCAAGTCAGACTTGACTCTACACATCTCCTGAACCTGACACCAGCGGCTGTGACCTCTGAAATAAACTAACCGAACATGACTCTTGCTGCTAAGGCCAGTGGCCTTCCCATACCAGTGCACTCTTGCACGGTACTTTCTTCCTAACTTCTCCCCCTGGGTGGGGGAGAAGTCTATTTTCTTCCATCTGATGGGCATGGGCATGCCTCACTGACCATCTAGGGTCAGTGAGGCATGCTTCTCTATTGATCCCACCTCTGTCTTGCCCCCCTAGTCTTCAGTCTCCCCACCCTCTCTCTAACTTTGTGACTGCATCTAATGAAACCAAAATTTTCCAAACCCACACTCAAAAACGTAAGTCAACCATTTAACAACCCTATTACCATTCAGCCTATCCCCTTTCAGTGTAAAATATAGTATTTTTTTTATTTTTTATTTATTTATTTTTTTAAGGTCTTAGCCACTGAAATCTCAGGAAATTAGGTGGCAGGGCCTGCCAGAGTAAATATAACTATACTGGGTGTACCTGGTCTGCTTCCACGAGGCTAAGTGTGGGCAACGGTGGGTCCCATTAGGGGTCCAACAGCTCAAAGGCCAGATGAACAACGGTACAAAACATTACACATCACAATATCTATACACTTTTAAATCTCTGGCCTTTACAGTGTAATGTATCATCACACGACAATGTATACTACGCAGAGATGGGGGGAACCCCTGGTGCCATTTGACCCAAAAAACACTACACTTTATGCTATAAATTTAGTGTGTGTTTCATTCCAGTTTATATTATTTATAATATATTATTTTTAAAATTGAATATCTGAATTCATTTGGATATATATAAAAAAATATATATATATATATATATATATTTTTTTTTTTTTTTTTTTTTGCAGTTAATCATTAATTATTTGTAATCTTCATATTCTGTTGTGTTCTAATATGCTTAAGGTGTAGTTCACATAAATGCTATTCATATCCTTCACAGGGCAATTGACAACTACGAAGAAAGGTATCAAACTGGAGAAGGCAATTTTCAGATGATAGCTGCATTTTATTCTCTTGGAAATTTTTTGTATATATTTGTATGTTCATTCCTGATAGGCTCAGTTACAGGCTGCTCTACTGCAATTATATCCTTTAAAAATGTTATTATTTTGTTTCTTGATTACATATTCACATTAGGTATTAATTCAATATTATTCTCCATTTTAAAAATTTATTTCATTGTGATGACTTATTACTGGTTGCTTAGTAAAAAAAATTCCTTAAAAGTAGTATGAAGCATATTTCCTTTGATCTTTCAAAGGATTGTGATGGTTGTCTTTGTTTGTAGTGGTATTATTATTTTCATAAAATGTGGAACAAAGGGTAAAGAATGCAGGAATTACAATTGTACATATTTTACATTACACTATACTACATTTATTTTTAAAAAGAATATTTTGGAAAGCACTAATCATAATGCACATAAGCTTGCAGCGACTATCTTGTCTTCTTTTCAGCATATACTTTCAAGGGATGCAAAAACTTTAAAGTACAGAATAAAATAAAAATAAAATAAGGCTGCCAATAGAAGATTGTACTAAATAATTGGAACATTTTAAAAATTATTTGTTTGTGTATGTAATTCCAAAGGGAAACCTTCACTTGTTATGTGAACTCCATGGTGTCATGTTATGTTATGACCTCTTAGCCCAGTCAGTTCAGATATTGTAAATTGTTGGGTCATTATGTTTCTTGGAATTCACTTTGGAAACTTGATGAGTGCAAAAACTTATAGCATAAAAATAAAGGCCAGCCATAATGTTATATTTTATTAACCCTTAAATCAACCCTCCCCATAAGATTGATATGAGAGGCTGTACCCCTATGCTGTGGCAACCTCAATCATTGAAGCATGTGCTTACCAAGTTAAGAACTAAAGAAAGCTCTGAAATAATCATTAAATTCCCCTATGCTGTGGCAACCTCAATCATTGAAGCATGTGCTTACCAAGTTAAGAACTAAAGAAAGCTCTGAAATAATCATTAAATTCCCCCCCCCAGATAGCACCTTCTTGATGGAAATTTTATTTAATAGATGTTAAAATTAATGTAAATTGACAGAAAGAACTACTGTAAAATATATATAAAATAAAATAAACCTATAATAAAAGATCTAGATATACTGTTGTTCTTGGGGCATTGCATGAGTAATACATTTTGTGATCAAACTCATATACTACCACAAAAAAATGCACAGCCCATTGTTATTCTGTTACACTGGCTGCAATAAAACAGGTAGCAATGAATTTGTCCTCTGATCCTATAGATTTGGTACATTGTGACCCAAGTTGCCATTAAAAATAAATCAAATGAAATCCTCTGATCCCAGGTATGCTGAATATAAATGGAAATTTATTTATTTGTTTTTTACATTAAATCAGCCTAACTAGAAAGTTTTAGCAGGAAATGCAATCAAACCTCAAATCAAATCAAAATCCAAATTCTCAAAATCTACCAAAGCACTTATAAAAATTTTTACAAAAAGAGAGAGAGAGAGAGAGAGAGAGAGAGAAATATATAGAAATTAATTTACAAATCCCATACTTCACCAATGGTTATATATGACCACATAAAACTGTTCCCAAGCATATGTTTCTTGATGTTAGTCAAACTCCTTGGTCTATATACAGGTACTCTCATTTCAAACTTTATATTATATAAACTGGGGAAGTGAGCATTTATATGTGTGTGTATTGTGCACGCGTATCATATATTTTTATTCACACTCTGATAGTGTGTTTATATAATATATATATTCATTATGTATATATTTTTTTGTCTGGACAGTCATAGGCAATTGTATAGCATTTTGCTAATCGAAAATAAAAATAGACAAAGAAATGGGATAGAAATAGACACTTCCACTCTCGGGTACCTAAATAGCACAGAGTGTTTAAATAATTAGTAAATGGAAAGAAAAAGATGTATGCATAAAGACTATAATGCTTATGCTTCGGATAATCTGGGAGCAAAACATCCTGTTCTCGTTCTCTCAATGCCTCTAAGTTGTGAGGGGACATCAAAGTGATGCTTTGGGCTTCCAGACGAGCATCACTGGGATCCATTGCCCATACCTTGGGTCCAGAGTCACATTAGAATCTGGTCTGTGCAGCTATGTGCTGTAACCTGTGGAAACTTGGAAAGGGTGATCCTGGTGCTTGGAGGGCCAGCCCTAATACACCACTTCAGCCCCTGCTTTGACAAGTTGGGAGATTCTGGACCAGCCTAACAGGGATCAGTTGGCAGGTGTTCCTTATTGCTAGGGTCAACTGCATTCCAATAAGTCTCCTATCCTTTCTGAGACAAGGGTCCTGGGACAGGGTCAAGACCTATTGGAAATGTGGGTATGATGCTCTAAGCGAACTTAGTGTCCCATTCACGTACGCAGTGCCTGCTAGCTTCCAAATGGGTGTTCTCTTATAGAGATACATGGTGGGTGAGGTTTTTAAGGCATCAAATTTTTATTTTACTCTCATGAGTAATATAAATTCATCTTCTTTTTGCTCCCCAACAAGGCTCCTACCTAACTGATCATCTGAGACTCATAGTACCTCTGGAAAAAGACCCAGAACTGAAGATAAAACATTTTCCTCATTCTTCATTCCACTGGAGAGCAGCAATTGGGAAAATGTCACAATTCTTTATCCAGAAAGGATTAGAAGGTTTGGCAGGATCTCCAAAATGCATGGCTATGTTTAGTTTAAGGTGCAAGTCCAAAACATGCACAGAGACTTCTAAAAACCGCATCGATAGGGGGAATACCTCTTAACTATAACTCTGAACTTTTCATGGACTCAGGGGAGGTCCCCATTGACTGGCGATGTGCAAATGTGACCCCAATTCACAAAGGAGGATCAAACACCGACACAAATAATTACAGACCTGTTAGTTTAACTTGTGTTCCAGGGAAATTAATGGAGGCACTGGTTAAAGAAGCACTGCAGGATCATCTAGACAAGATCAGTTATAGCTCTGACACATCATGGTTTTGTTAAGGGGAAGTCTTGTCTGATCCATTTGATTGGATATTATGATGTGGTCACAAAGGAACTGGATGCAGGGAATAACTTTGATATCATATATTTGGATCTTAGAAACGCTTTTGATACCATTGCACATGGAAGACTGCTACACAAATTGGAGCAGTGTGGCATTGGAGGCAAATTGCTGCTATGGATAAAGGGATGGAAGAGTGAGAGAAGACCAGAGAGTGGTAATCAATGGACACTGTTCTTTGTGGACTAACGTTATTAGTGGAGTCCCTCAGGGTTCAGTGTTGGGTCCATTGTCGTTTTCTGTATTTATAAATGATATTGATGATGGTATATCAGGCTTGTTGTCCAAGTTTGCAGAAGATACGAAGGTTGGCAGGGTTGTCAAGGACACTAATGATCTTAGAAATGGATCTTAGAAACGCTTGTGATACCGTTGCACACGGAAGACTGCTACACAAATTGGAGCAGTGTGCCATTGGAGGCAAATTGCTGCTATGGATAAAGGGATGGAAGAGTGAGAGAAGACCAGAGAGTGGTAATCAATGGACACTGTTCTTCGTGGACTAACGTTATTAGTGGAGTCCCTCAGGGTTCAGTGTTGGGTCCATTGTCGTTTTTTGTATTTATAAATGATATTGATGATGGTATATCAGGCTTGTTGTCCAAGTTTGCAGAAGATACGAAGGTTGGCAGGGTTGTCAAGGACACTAATGACAGTATGCTGCTGCAACAGGATCAAGAAAAGTTGAGCAGATGGGCTGAGAGTCAACAAATGAAGTTTAACCTTACATTGACAAATGTA
Source organism: Mastigoproctus giganteus (assembly GCF_048544385.1). Lineage (NCBI taxonomy): Eukaryota > Metazoa > Arthropoda > Arachnida > Uropygi > Thelyphonidae > Mastigoproctus > Mastigoproctus giganteus. The sequence goes on from NC_143575.1 coordinate 128,479,743, forward strand.
AAGTACTACATATGGGAAGCAGTAACCCCAGACTGACGTATCAACTCTGTGGTACTACACTGACAGTGGTAGAGAACGAAAAGGACCTGGGGGTAATTGTGCAGGCAGATATGAAGTTCTCTGAGCAGTGCAGACGGGCTGCAAGAGTAGCTCATGGTGTCTTATCAGTGATATACAGGAATGTTTCTAGCAGGGATAGGTAGATGATTATTCCCTTGTATAAGGCAATGGTCAGGCCGCACCTTGAATACTGTATACAGGTCTGGAGGCCTCATTTCAAGATTTTAATGTTCATAACTCCAGCTGGCTTCCATTTTCTAGTCACACCAACCCAGCTGGTCATGTGGAAGCTTCTGCAATTACCAATGACCTTGCACAGATTGTTCATTTACCTACCGGACAGTCCTAACAATACAGCCAAAACGCTTCATCGATCTTTTTTTCACAAACAACCCTTATAAGTAGGCAGTCGAAGTGAGTGGTCCTTTAGGCACCCTCAGGTCACAACTTGGTGATTGTCTCTTCTCCAATGGAGCCGTTACCTCATGGCTATTCCCAACCTCGTATTGTTTGGCATTACAAGAATGCAAAAGGGGATGACCTGTGAGATTTCTTTTCCTTGGTCAGATTACTGTTTCAAAACTTCTGATGTCAGTATTTGCTCAGATCATGTCAGTGAAATTATTCTTGCAGGAATGGAATCCTTTATTCCATATTCCACTTTAAAATCTCGCCCTTTATCTAAACCTTGATTTTCCAATAAATGTGCTAAGGCTGTTCAAGAGAAGAACGTTGCATATTGTAATTCGCTTGTTTCCAGTTCTTCATTTTCTGCCCATACCAGAGCTTTCAACAATTGTAAAGCAGTTATTAATCTTTCCAAACTAGATTTTGAACAGGCTAAGAGTAGAAAACTTGCATTCTGATGTAGCCAAGCATTCTGATCTCTTGCCAAAGCTATTGGCTGCAACTTTTGCCCATCTCTTCTCCTACCTCTGTCAAAACCAGATGGTTCTGTTGTCACTTCAACCAAAGCTGACCTGCTAGCATCCCATTTTTTTTCAACTCTTGTATTAATGATCTTGGTAAAATACCTCCCACCATTCCTAGCACGCTCTATTCAATTCCTCCTGTGGTCTTCTGTCAAAAGGATGTCAGAAGGATTTTGACAAATGTTGATGCTAAGAAAGCTCCAGGTCCTGATGGTATTTCTCCACTTGTTCTCAAAACCTGTGCTCCTGAACTCACTCCTGTTCTTTTTTTCACTTTCTTATTCCAAAAGTGTTTTTTCTTCTGCTTGGAAATTTGCTCATCTGCAGCCAGTTCCTAAAACGGGTGACAAATCCCTCCCATCCAGTTATCATCCCATTGCAATTACTTCTACTCTTTCTAAAGTAATGGAGAAATTAATCAACAGGCAACTCTTAAACTACCTAGAAACCTTCTGTCTGATCAAAGATCGCCAGTATGGATTCTGTCAGTTTCGATCCACTGGTGATATTTTGCCTTATGTTACCCATTTATGGACAAATTCAGTGGAAAAGTTTGGTGAAACACAAGCAGTTGCTCTTGACATCTCAAAGCTTTTGATCATGTTTGGCATAAAGGTCTTCTAAACAAGCTTCCATCTTATGGTTTGCCAACTGTTTTTTATAATTGGTTATCCAGTTTTCTCTCTGATCGCTCACTCAGGGTGATGGTAGACGGCTCTCTGTCTTCTAACTTCTCCACTAATGCTGGTGACCCACAAGGTTCAGTTCCTTCCCCCACTCCTTTCCTTTTGTATATTAATGACCTTCTTGCATTGATTGGAAATCCTATCCATAGTTTTTCCGATGATAGCACATTGCATTCCACTTTCCATTTTGAGAAACCTTGTCCTACTCAATGAGCTTCAACTTCTCAAAAAACCGCTACCAATTCCTTAAATGCCGATCTCCAGGTAATTCTCCAGTGGGGCAAAGACAACTTAGTTGATTTCAATCCTTGTACAGCTCAGTCTTGTCTCAAAAAGGATTCTTCTGCTGCTATGCTTATCTTTGGTGACACTCCGATTTCTAGGCAAAATGATATATCTCTTTTGGGGATTACCCTGACTTCTAATCTCTCTTGGCACAAGCACATTACAAATATTGTTTCCTCTGCATCTAAAAAACTTTGTTTTCTCTTTCACTGTCACGTTACTTTTCTTCCAAACAGCTGTTCACTCTGTAAAAATCTCAATTCTGCCCTACCATATATATATATATATATATATATATATATATATTTATATATATATTAAAATTGTTTGTTAATAAATTTATTTATGAAATTATATATCACAGTTAAAGTACCATTGGAATTGAATGACAACTGTTTATGTGGATGACATGGCAAAGATAGAATATGAGATTGAGGTGAAGGCAAGTCTTGATTTACAAATAAATCTAAATAAAGATTTTGTTACAAAAAAAAGCTTGCAAGATAATATTATATTGCCAAGATAAAAATAACAGCTCCTCTAACTCATTCAGATTTTGTATGCAACAAACAAATAAATTATTTAATGTTAAGAAATGCAACAAACAGTAGTGTAAAGTGTTTAAACTGGTGGAACCTGACCACTGTAATAGTTCTATATGATAAAATTCTGGCAGTGTTTGCTTGTCTTAAAAACCAAAAGACTCTTTCTGGTTTTAAATTTAGTTGAGACATTGCATCTGAAAAATTAATTTGTTAAATGAGGTGACCACACATAATGTTCATTGTTTGGTGGTCTTATTTTTTTACTTTGCCTGATCTTATATAATGCATACTGTAAAGTGCATGTAGTCTTTACCAAATTGTTTATCTTGTATAACTTAACTTTTTTTTTTTTTTTTGAAATTCAGGATCTACTTTTATGTTTTAAACTCAGTTAAGTGATTTTCTTTTCAAACTAAAAAGATGTTATGATTTTACCATCTCTTGACTGGTGTAACAGAAAAGAACAAAGTAGCATTAATACTTTGTTTTCCTTAGAAAATTTGGGAGGTGGTGGCACCTGCCCATATTTTGGCAATTACAGTTACACCAGATAAAGGCTTAACTAGTTGCACTCAGTTTCAGACCCACTACATTTCTGTTACTTCGCAGTGCTGCTTTGTAAACTTTGTAATTTTACTTATTTGGTTTGAATTTATAAAATATTTCCTAAGGAATGTCCAAGAAGGTTTTTTTTTTTTTTTTTTTTTTTTTTGTATATTTCGTTAGCATTTTTCTACAAAAGCACATACATCTATTCCAAGCTAGTAGTAGAATTTAAAAAAAAAAAAAAAAAGTTCAGTTGGCATACAATCATTTTTGTTGATACCTCTTTAATCTTTGCTGCTGTAATTTAATTTTTTTTTTTTTTTTTTTTTGTTTCAGACTTGTATTGTTCTGCTTATATTAAGTAATTGTGTGCCTGTGTTGGTTATTAATTTGAAATTTCCACTGCATAATATAGTTGGGCATTCAGTTCCAGAATTTTTTTTTTCTTTTGATACAGGCCATTATCATCATATTATTATAATGAGATAAAGAAACAGTATGAATATTATTATTTTGAAATTTCTGCATACTTCAGAAAATTGCTTTTTGAACTTTGCATGTTGAGTTGAGATGAACATAATAGTACCATATAAGATGCCAATGGCTTTGGAATGAAATTGAGTGCTTGAAGGAATTAAATCAGAAGATTCATCAAGTGTTCAGTTGTCCAGGTCAACCTTTGACCTTCCTTCATTCATATGGCTGTATGACAGGATCACCAGTTACAGAAGCTGCTGGTTCCCAGAGAAGGTAGTTATTCTTGGTGACTCTGTTATCAGCAAAGCTGGTAATATATTATACATAATACGAATAGATAGAATGTGAGCTCTCTACACCTGCTAGGGACCAAAGTTAGTAAAGTTATATATCATACTTAAAGCACCCTTGGAACTCATCGTTTTGATGCCTCTTTGGAACATAAAAGTGATATCATTATATATGTAGGTGCTAATGATATGAAGCAAAGGTGATCTGAGTTTTACATCATAATGTGATGAATGATGAGATCCCTCATCTCTTTTATGCAAAAAGAGAATGAACTATTAGGCAGGGAGAAATATGATTTCCAAAAAAAAATTATTTAATCAATATGTTACTTTTGAGTGTTAGGTTCTTTGAACTTCAAAACTGTGATTTTTCTGTCTGTATACCTAAGAAAAATATGTATTCTTATTAATAACATATATACTTAGATTGTTAATTCTTTTTTAATGTTATTAGGTAACTTATTTGCCTTTTGTAAATGTGGCATATATGGTAAATGTGGATTTATGCTTACACATAAATGCTAGTGTTTAATCCAGGAATACTACTTCTATTGTTACTCTTGTGTATTACAGAGAATCTCGCTAACTGAATGTTTCCAATTTTCACTATTTCTTGGTTGTGGTTGTTAGTAGTGTTTCTAAATTCCCGACAGATATTAATCTTCAGGATTCAGGAACAAGAAATCGGAATTCCCGAAATCATAAGTTATTCTGTATTTGTCATAATATTTTATTTACGTGTTTTTAAATAATGAGTGACCATAATAATAAACAGTGAATCATTTTTCTGTGATAGGGTTATACTAAAAGTTTCAGATGTTTTCTGTACAAAAAAAAAATTATATAATAATAAATGCATGGTTTGTTATTATTATGAACCAGTATAATGCGACAACATTATTTCAATAATGTGTAAAAATGATCTCTACCTGATATCGACATTTGATAATACAAAACATTAAAAGAAGAGAGCATTAACACAAAATAAATGCCAAATAAAAATCATTTAAAAAATTGAAAGATATAATACAACAAATGTTTAATATTAAAAAGTTATCATTTTTAAAATGAAATTTTAAAACATACAAAGCATTGATTGCCCTATCTGATAGTCTTGATCTTTGTTTTGTGACAAATATTCCAGATGTAGAAAAATTTCTTTCATTTTGCATTGATGGTTGAATTGTTAAGAGGGCATCCAAAAGCATCTTCAAGGTGGGCATTAGGGTACATGTTGCTTCATGTAAGCTCATTTCTTTTTTTTAACAATGAAAACATTTTGTCTGCTTGCCCTGATTTTGGTTTTGCCATTAAAATCGATACTGCTTTGGTTAATTCTGATTTTAGATCAGTTTCTGATTTTATGTTGGAGTATTCCACTACAACATTCACATCTTCTTATCTTTGCATTTTTTTGCAATTAAAGCACATTTTCCTTTAAAAAGTCTTTTCATTAATGATTTTGCTAATCGAGCTATTTCATTCTTGTTTGTCAAAGCAAAAAAGTCATCCTTTTCCACCTCATATAAACAACTAACTGCTTAAATATTTAATGAGGGATACTAGATCTTTATTCCTGCATTTAAGCAATTCATTTCTAATTTCTTTTAAAAGCATACCGCTCAAAGCAGAATTTTTGTTTTCCAAATTACTAAAAAGAAACTTAAAAATTCCTTTGCACGTTAAAAGATTTGCATCATGATTACTTAATGCTTCAACTGCTACTCCAAGAGGTTTTAAGCAATTTAACATATCTCTCACAGTTTCATAATATTCCTCTTTCCTTATATCTGTGTGACACCACATCTCTGATATCCCAACAATATCTGCCTTTGATGTTTTGACCAACACCTCAAATTCATCAAATTTATTTAACCAACTCCAAGCATTGGTGTACACACAAGTATACATGCACCTGTTCCTATTCTTAGCTACCCATTGCGGTACAAGTAAACACAACCCATGTGTTTACTTGTACCGCAATGACTTCCAGCAGTCTCTGAAATCTCCTGCATCTTGTTTTCTAGGCTGCTACTCATTCCAATAGAAGCAGTGAAAGAATCACTCTCACCTCTGCCTGTGGCTACTGTTAATCTATGAGTCTGTGAACTTCCCAAAACTAGCAGTTTTCCGACCCACCTAACACTGCCTCGATAGCATGAGGAAATATTCTGGCACTCTTTCTATTTAATTGTATCCCATCCCTGTAGAAGCAGTCTCTCCTGTTAGCAAGCACACACCATGCTGAGAAAATTTCTCTCCCATGAGCGTTGTACAGTCTCTCTATGGCCGAATTGATTGACAAGGTTCTCATTATATACTCTCCCCTATTGTGTCTGGGCAGAATTTCAGACACCTCAAATTTAACCCTAACTTGAGACTTTTTTTTCGACAATGACCTGTACTTGCTAAGTAAATCTGCAGATCTCCTACACTTAATGTCATTACTGCTAACTTGTACAACAATATCACCTTTTGTGCCCTTAAAAGATGATTATCTGCTCTACAAAGTCATCAGCCTTTGCCCCTGGCAAACATACTCTGGTCCTCTTCCACATATTCTTTTTACACAATATGTTGCCCGTTTCCCTGACAATAGTCAGTGACAACTATTAGTTCCTTTGGGACTAGCGCATTCTGCCCTGGGGGTTGCCGCTGTGTTGCATGACGATCAAGTGTAACTCTGGTGTTGATTTCGGCAGCTAAGAGCTTGATGGGCTAATCAATTTAGATCCTTCGAGGGCATCCACCCTGTCCTTCAAGCTCTCATGTAGGCTCATAACAACACTGAGTTGTCGCCTGATTTCCTCAGACTCCTTACATTGCGCACACACAAAGACAATATGTGCCATACCTGATTGCTCCACAAACATCAAACAAGCAGTGCATTTTAAAAGGCTGTGATTCAGAGGGCAACTCCCCCCCCCAGTTCTCCCATGAGCCACAGCACTCCCATTAGCTTGAGCCTTTTGCTTTGCTGCTCTGTTCTGAGTCATGATTTCTATTCAATTTCACTTTCAGTACAAAATTATAACCCTAACCTTATATCCCAATGCAGTTATAACACTATATATATATATATTTTTTTTTTTTTTTTTTTTTTTAGTATCAAGTATTATCTCTGAGTTTTGTCATATCACTTCCATATCAAGTTATGTATTAATTAATAATATTACATTTGTAAAATCTAAGTCGTTATATGTATTTAGTTAAAAAAGTACAATTTAATTGACAATGAAGTTTAACAAGATTAATAAATTTTACTGATTAATTGATAATATTATATACTATACTATACTAAGCTAACGCTATCCTAGTACAGGATATAATGTATCGTATAACAATGGCGACAAGTTACGAACGGTAAATCTATGGCCTCTAAGTATTAATTAACTTCCAAAATCTCGCTATCTAAATTCAGAATAAACAAAGGATCTTGACTAGGTCTATAAGCTACTTATAGAAAATAATTTAATATAACAATTAAGTCAATAAAGGGGCTAAATATAGCTAAAAGTAGTAAAGAGAAACAGATGTTATTCTAGAAGTTATTTATTTAGCTGTTGTTTTTGAGGCTTCCTTATTAGTCTACTGAGAAAAACTAATTTTTGTATTCTGCTAATGATTTAGAACTCATTCTTGTCTGAAACTAAGGATATGTTATTAATAAGCAAAATAAAATAAAAGGGCCAGTAAGACTTGTCTAGTTAATGAAATGAGGTAAATGTTTCAAGCCAGGTTTCACTGTGATTTATATATTTGCTTTGTAGTATCTTATCGGTAAAACATCTTTGCACACTTTATTTTAAGTATTTTCATTCTGTGATTTAGAGAGAGCGAGCAACACACACACACACACACACACACACACACACACACACACACACACACACACACACACACACACGGTGATGTTGAGAAAATGCCATGAATTGAGCCAAAATTTTTGTTTAGGATGGATTTGTACAACTTTGAACAGCTGTTTGGAAGAAAAGTAATGCCAAGAGAGAGAGATGAGGTCGGGTAATCCCAATAAAGATATATTATCTTGCCTAGAAATTGGAGTGTCATTGAAGATAGGCATAGGAACAGAAGAATCCATTTTGCAAGATATAAGACAGGACTGAATTTTAGAAGGAATGAAATCAACAAAGTTATCTTTGGCCCACTGGAGATCAGCATTTAAGGAATTCGTAGTGGATATTTGAAAAGTTGGTTTCTCAAACTGGAAGGCTGAATGCAATGTGCTATCATCAGCAAAACTATGGATAGGATTTCTGGTCAATGTAAGAAAGTCATTAATATACCGAGGGAAAGAGTGGGAGAAAGTACTGAATCTGGGAGAACACCATCATTAGTGGAAAAGGTAGAAGACAGAGAGCCATCACTCGTAGTGAGCGGTCAGAGAGAAAACTGTACCCAATTACAAAAAACAGTTGGCAAATCATAAGATGGAAGCTTATTTAGAAGATCCATTATGCCAAACACGATCAAAAATCTTTGAAATGTAATGAGCAATTGCTAGTGTTTCATCAAAGTTTTCCATTGAATTTGTCCATAGATGGGTAACAAAAGCCAGAATATCACCAGTGGATTGACACTGATTGAATCCATACTAATGATTATTGATCAGATGGAAGGTTTCTAAATAGTTTAAGAGCTGGTGGTTAATTAATTTCTCCATTACTTTAGAAAGAGTAGAAAATAATTGCAATGGGACGATAATTGGATGGGAGGGATTTGTCACGTTTTCAGGAACTGGCTGGATATGAGCAAATTTTCAAGCAGAAGGAAAAACACCTTTGGAATAAGAAAGTGAAAAAAGGTGTCACAGAAGGAATGAGTTCAGGTGCACAGGTTTTGAGAACAATTGGAGAAATACATTAGCATTAGCAAAGGCACATGATGCAAGAAAGCAAGGTTATATAGCATCAGCCCAAAAAAAAAAAAAAAATCCTTATTTCACCCATCCATTCACTGACATGATACCATCAGGACCTGGAGCTTTCTTAGAATCAAGATTCATTAAAAGCCTTCTGACATCCTTTTGATGGAAGATCACTGGCGGCATTGAATGGAATGTACTGGGAATGTTCTCAGGTGGCTTACCAAGATCATTAATACATGAGTTGGAAAAAAAAAATAGGATACTAGTAGGTCAGCGTTATCCTTGGCTGAAGTGTCAATAGAACCATCTCTGTTCCCATCTCTGTCAAAACTAGATGGTTTTGACAATGAGAATGCTTGAGGTGGGAACAGAGATTGGCAAAAGTTGTGGCCAATAGCTTTGGCAAGAGAATAGAATGCTTGACTACAATTTGGACAAGAAGAAAGTTTTCTACTCCTAGCCAGTTCAAAATCTAGTTTGGACTGATTAGTAAATGCTTTACAATTGCTGCGCACTTTAGTGTAGGCAGAAAATGAAACTGAAGATTTGGAAACAAGCCAATTGTGATATGCGAAATTCTTCTCTTGAACAGCCTTAGCACATTTATTGGAAAACCAGGGTTTAGATAAAGGAAGAGATTTTAAGGTGGAGTATGGAATAAAGGATTCCATCCTTTCAAGAATAATTTCACCGACATGATCTGAGTAAACATTGGCATCAGAAGTTTGGAAACAGTAATCCAACCAAGGAAAAGAAGAAAATAAATCTCACAGATCGTTATATTTTGCATTATTGTAATGCCAAACAACATGTGGTTGGGAATGGCCACGAGAGAAAGGCTCCTGTGGAGATGTTGTTATTTGGTTTTTAGGAGCATTAGCAACTAAGGCCATATTGCTCCGGGATATGCGGTGGTATTTGGTGGTGATGGGCTCGAACCCCGGTCTAATCAAGAAGAGTGTGCTACACACTGCTGCTCCTTCCCACCTGGCTACGGAGGCACGCTCCTGTGGAGAAGAGACAATCACCAAGTTGTAATCAGAGATGCCTAGAGGGCTAGTCACCTCAGCCTTGTACTAAGAAGGTTTGTTTGTGAGAAAAGATCAAATGTGTTGACTGTGTGGTTAGAATTGTCTGGTATTCTGGTAGGTAAATGAACAATCTGTGCAAGGTCATTAGCAATTGCAAAAGCCTCATCATCTTGACCACCTGGGTCCATGTGACTAGAAAATGGAAGCCAGCTGGAGTTGTGAATATTGAAATCAAGGAAAAATACCTCACTGTTAGGAAAGTGGAAGACAGAGTGGTAATCAATGGACACTGCTCAACGTGGACTAATGTTATTAGTGGAGTTCCTCAGGGTTCAGTGTTGGGTCCATTGTTGTTTTCTGTATTTATAAATGATATTGATGATGGTGTATCAGGCTTAATGTCCAAGTTTGCAGACGATACCAAGGTTGGCAGGGTTGTTAAGGACACTACTGATACTATGCTGCTGCAACAGGATCTGGAAAGGTTGAGCAGATGGGCTGAGAGGTGGCAAATGAAGTTTAACATTGACAAATGTAAAGTACTACATATGGGAAACAGTAACCCCAGATCAACGTATCAACTCTGTGGTACTACGCTGACAGTGGTAGAGCATGAAAAGGACCTGGGGGTAATTGTGCAGGCAGATATGAAGTTCTCTGAGCAGTGCAGACGAGCTGCAAGAGTAGCTCATGGTGTCTTGTCAATGATATACAGGAATTTTTCTAGCAGGGATAAGGATGTGATTATTCCCTTGTATAAGGTATTGGTCAGGCCACACCTTGAGTACTGTATACAGGTCTGGAAGCCTCATTTCAAGAAGGATGTAGAGCTGCTGGAACGAGTACAGAGAAGGGCAACAAGATTAGTGAATGGAACAAAGGGTTGCTCTTACGAAGAAAGGCTTAAGTTTTGCAAATTACAGAGCCTGGAGACTAGGCATCGGCGAGGTGATCTGATAGAGGTGTATAAGGCTTTGAATGGCTTGAGCATGCTCAATGCCGATGGGATTCTTCCTCTTGCTCAGAATAATCACCTGAGAGGGCATAAATTCAAATTGAGGAAGGACGGATGTCGGATAGATGTGCGGAAATTTGCCTTTAGCCAGCGGGCAGTTGGTTTGTGGAATAGACTCCCATCGCTTGTTGTTGAAGTTGATAGCCTAAATAAATTTAAGGCTCAGCTGGACAGGTATTTAGAACGAACGGAGGTGTGAAATGGGAGTAGTGGTTGTTTTTTTTTTTTTTTGGCTGATGCTGAATAAGCTTGCTTTCTTGCATCAAATGCCTCTACTAATGCTAATGCTAATGCTAAAGTTGGACTGGGGAAAGTAAAGTTTCAAAGACAGGAAGCCAAATAGTTCTAAGTGATTAGTGGAGCTGGGAGAACAGTAGAGGCAACAGATGGATTTGACAGAATGTGGTAGAGAGATTTTAAGCCAGAGAAGATCAAAAAGAGAAGATACCAAATTACTAAGTCTCTGACAGGGAATATCCCTGTCAGAATGGACATATGCACAATTATGGACATATGCACAGAATGGACATACTATCAGAATGGACATATGCACAATTACCACCTTTGAAGCAAAAGGAATCATACAGCGAATAATTCATAAAATTGAGATGAGCAGTGGTTGAATCAACTGTTAACTGAGATTCTGTCAGAAAAAGTACATGGAGTTTGGCAGACTGTAAATGGAAATTGATATTATTGAGATTAGAACTGAGACCGTGTATATTTTCAAAATGAACAAGAAAGTGTTTTGGAGGTTTAGATCTTTTTACAGATGAGTTTGCTCTATTAGTTTGACAATTCATGGTGTATTCAGTACTCTTTGCTCTGGAGACTAAACATTGGTTCACCACTTTAGGTCTCCAATAATCAAAATGGTGGTATTGCACCTGTTGATGAGAGTCACTACCACCTGGAATGCTGCCCCTCTGTGTTACCAGAGGGGCAGCATTCCTCCATGTGGTTTGGCTTCTACACCTTGATCCCTGCTTACATTGCTTTGTACCTGTGTGGTTACCCACAGTATGCTAGGTGCTGTATTTCAGGACATGCACATGGGGGTTATACCCAGGGTTACTAACAGTCTCACCATCAAGAAAGTGCAAGCAGAGGATTTAGCTATCACAGACCGACCAGACTTTGTCAAAATTAGGTCCACTTGATTTGTGTGTCACCCAAATATCAGTTCTATCAGCAATTTATACTCACAGGTAGCAAGCACAGCTCGGTATATCTGAGAGAATATCTGCAACACCCTCATGGACCATGGATAAAGTTTAAGATAATAAGAACACCTTCAACACAGCTAGCTGTTATATCTTTCTACATTATCTATACACAATTAAGATTCAGAGGCACTCTCCGAAGTTTATACAGAACTCTCTGAAGCAGTGGTCCTTCCGGGTCTGTATTCACCCCTTCCTCTCTTGAAACTTCTTCCAAGAAGATAGTGTGCTGCGTGGATCAGTTTTAGGTGCTACCCTCTTTTTTTTTTTTTTTTTTATAAAAATCAACTCAGTAACTTAGCATGTACCACCCACTGTTTTTACTACTTTATACACAGATGACTTTAGAACAGTGGTTTCCATCTTCAGGCCACGGCTCATTTTCTGGCCGTGAAGCCCTTCAACTGTGCTGCAAAGTCCTCCTCAGGATTATATGTCAAATTCAGCTGGAAACGTTATGTCTGAACAATCGATGATAATCATGTAATGAATCACGTATAATGCCTGTTAGCACGAGTACAAGCTGCGAACATTGGAAACTGGCTTGTATTTGTCCACTAGATTTGTATATTTGTGTGTATTTTAGAAATGTTAATTCCATGTTTATAAATGACTATTGCTTGCTGCCGGCATTGGAAATTGGCTTGTATTTGGCTACTAGATTTGTATATTTGGAAATGTTAATTCATATTTGTAAATGATTCGTTGCTCTCATCAAATGTAATTGTAGTGTTAGTTTAGTTAGTTCCTAAGTTATATGAATTGGCAACAATGGTGATGTCACCATATATTTCAAGTTAATATCTTTCTTACATTGTGTGTTGCCATTTCTTGCTTGTTAAGTACCGCCCAACTTATTTTATATCATTATATATATTATGTGCATTGTTATTATGTTTGTTTTTATTGTGTTGTTAAGCATTATTGTTATTATAGGCTACAATTTATCAGATTAAAGCCATAAATTTTTAAAATGTATTAAAGTGGATTTTTAATGTTTTAATGCACTTTAAAGTTATAAATTTTTAAATTGTAAATTTTGCAGTTTTTCATAATAAAATCATTAACATCTAGTTTAAATTTTATTAAACTAGATGTTTTCACATGTTATATTTTTACATTTAGTGTATAGAGTATACATACTTCAATACTTGAATTAAATACAAAATTTTTTATTCTTATATTGCAAAATGTTTTTTTTATGAATTATTCATAACTAAAGTAGCAAAGACTACTAATTACTACTCTTAATTTTTTGAAAAATATTAATGACCATGCTTTATCTGGAAAACAAATTTGAAGAAAAATTCATTAATTTTGGCTTCTTCAAAGAAACAGAAGTGAACAATGAAGCAAGACTATTGTGTTTTCAGTTCTATATAGTTCTTTCAAAGCTTTGAAAACTTCAACGACATCTTATGACGAATCATGCTCAACTCAAAAACATGTCGGTTGAATTTTGGCAAAAGAAAATAAAAAGTGTTAATAGAATGATGATGCCCCCTGTAACATTGGTGTTTCTTAAAAAAAAAGTAACAGAGGCATCCTTTGAAGTAACTTGAAGGATTGCTAGGGCTAAAAAATTCCATAGTATTGAAGAAGTTTTGGTGAAACCAGCAGCCATAGCTATGGCTTGCCTAGCTATGGTGACAATGTTGCAAAGAAATTGGGCATAATTCCTTTGTCAGATAATACAATCAAAAGAAAGGTTGACACGTCTCAGAACATTTTGGAGCAGATTATCCAAAAATTCAAAACTGCTGGAAATTTTGCATTAAAAATGAATCAATTTGTGGATATTGTGGACTTTCCTCAGTTCATTTGTTCATTTTAAAGACAATGATAACATTCAAGAGGAATTCTTATTTTTTCATAAAATTATGATGACCACCACCACCACAACAACAACAGGAGAAGATATTTTTCAGCTAACAACAGACTTTTTAACCAAGCATGGCCTATCAGGGTTGAATTGCTCTGCTTTGTGTACTGATAGAGCACTAGATGTGTCAGAAAGTCATCTTCGCCTTTGTAAACATGCCAAGAACAATGAAAATCCAGTTATCATAATTCAATGCCTTTTGCACAGAGAAAATCTTGCTATTTGGGAAATGCAGCCAGTTTGCATCAGAAATGCATCGTTTCTTCATACTATCCTCCAGGAAATCATAAACTTCAAGTCAAAAGCCATGAATTCCAGAATTTTTAGAGAAATGTGCAAAGGAATGGGTTCCCAGTACAAAGATCTACTGTACCACTTTTTCACTCACTATCCTGTGGAAAAGTTCCTGAGCAAGTTATTAAGCTGAGAACAGAGATATATATTTTTGAAAGAAAAAAAAAACAAGAATTAGCTGAGAAATTTAAGAATTCCATGTGGTTGGCCTAGCTCGCATATTTGGCATATATATTTGGGCTGTTGAATAAAATCAGCAGAGATATGCAGGGAAAAAATAAAATAATTGTTGATATTGATGAGAAGATTTCTTCATTCAAACACCACTAACTTAATCTGTGGAGTATGAACATGAAGAAAGGCAAAATTGCTACCTTTTTTGTACTCATTATTTTTCTGGAAGAATCAGATCAGATTGTGCTGGCAGATGCTGAGTCAGTCTTTCAAGAACATATGCAAAACTTGCAAAAAGAGATTAATAGATTCAGAGTGTTGGCACAAAGCAGTTGGATATTAAATCCATTTGAAGTTGGTGCAACTAAAGTTGGTGAGAACAATATTACACTTCAAAACTAATTGTTCTTGAAACCAATCAAGTTTTGATAGGAAAAATTCAGTCAAGTTACTTTAGGAAGTTTTTGGAGCTAGCTTAAAGATTTTCCTGTGCTATCCACTGAAGCTAAGAAAGCATTGCTTCCATTTCCAACCACTTATCTGTGGGAAGCAGGGTTTTTGGCATTTGTTACTGTAAAAATAAAACATAGGAATTGGTTTGAACCTCATCATGGTTTGCACTGTGCTCTTTCCACGAATTAGTGCATTATCTAAAAAAAAACTCAGCACCAAGGAAGTTACTAATTGTGTCATCATTAAATTTTGAATTTTACAAGTAAATTTGTACAAAATTAATTCATTAAATTTATTTTTTAACAAATACCATTATTCATTCTATGACTTAATACCTTCATTGAAGCTTTATAAGCTCATATAATGCTGAAATTATCAATTCATCTATTAACTTATCCTGGGCGGTTAGTCAATATTTTTTTGTGAATTTTCAGCTGCTGATGAAAAACGTTGGGAACCACTGCTTTAGAATATCTTGCCACTCCCAAAAGCCTGAGAATGACTGAGAGACAGGTTCAAGGTATTCTTAACAGAATTACAACTTGTATAGCAAAAAAACGATTTTTGCTTGTCTGAAAAAACAGTTGCTGTTCATTTCTGTACAGGATGTAATCTCCATCGTGATTCTGTTTTTAAGATCATGCAATACCTGCCATATGTACTGACCAATTGCATGTCCTGAACTTACGCATAAATATTGACCTTTCTTCACCATATTCAATTTCACCAGTTTCGTAAAATTAAACATCTGGAGAGTATTAGTGTCTACGTCATGGGCTACTGATCGTTCATACTGATCTCCTTCACTTATATGTAGTAATATCATGATTCGATTGTGGATCTCCAGTTTATAACTCTACTAAACTTTAGTATCTTGAGCTGACTGGCTCCCATGGCCTGCCACTCTCTCTCTCTCTCTCTCTCTGACGACAAATTCCATTAATGAATTATTATATAAAAGTCAAAAGTGAACTCGGTGCATTCATTCAACTTGAGTTGACTTTAATCTGTCTCCTTAAGAATGGGGAAAAACAACTTTCTCATCAGAATATCAGAGCTTCACAAACCATGACAAAATACAAATGTCATATTTAAGCATACACAGGTGACTTCAGACCTTCCATCAGGTTTGTGCTGCTTTTCTTCCATAATCTCCAGCCAGTTTTAGATTGTAGTATCTTTATTGCTGAATGGGTGATGTCATGGCCTAGTTGGTTAAAGTACCATAAGTTCAAATTTTTCCCATGAGTGGTTATAATCACTGTCCTCCCCACATTGGCTGGAAAAGGCCTGGGTTCATATCCTGTCAATAGTACAAAGAATTTTTGTGTGCCAGTGGCAAAAGTTAATACTGTTGTAGAGAAGTTATCATCTAAGGGCACAAAGGTGATATTATTGTACAGATTGGTACTAATGATATTAAGAATAGGAGATTTGAGGATGTACTTAACAGGTATAGGACAACATTGAGAAAAATCTGGGAGTAAGGATTAAATTTGAAAGTGTCTGCAATTCTGACCAGACATAATAGGACAGAGAGCCAGGTCAAATAATTCAGCCCTGAAATAATTGTGCAAGGCTTGTGCAGTAGAATTTTTCCCAGCATGGTCTGCGCATGTTTAAAAAAAAGAGACTTTTTACAGGGATAGTATACACATAATATACACTTAAATAAGAAAAGGTGCAAGAATATTTGCTGATGCTGTTGAGGCAGTATTAGGTGGGGTCAGAAGTAGCTTGTGCTGCTTCTTTTCTCTGAAAGTCTTTGTGAGATTAGCATATATGTGGTCTGTGTTAGGGTTACTAACAAGCAAAGGCATTGGCATACAAGCAAATACACATGCAACAGATGCATGCCATATTCAGCTGCAAATCTTATTTTCGTTGAGAACACATAAGGCCATCCTTACCAAGAAGGAATAGTTGTGTAAATTGTAATATATGCAAATATCTAACTGCAGTGTTTATGGCTTTAATGTGATACACATAACATAAATTTAAATTGGGATAAGTTGGGTGTGGATGTGTGGAAATTGAGGAAGGTTTGATATAGATATGTAGAAATTTTTCTTCAGCAAAGAGTAATTTATTATTGGAATAATCATCTACCTGGTGTTATGGAAGTTGGAAGTGTGAATAGAGAGCTTTGACAAGTTATTAGATGGGTTGGACATTTTTTTTTCTTCTAATCTTGTATAACCTGCTTCCATGCATCATTTTGCCAGTATTAATAATTTGGTGATGCAAATTTCTGCATTGAATATAGCAAAAATTTCTTTTTTTAACAAGGAAGAAAGGATGCTAAATACATGTATTATACTATGTGTGATAAATGGCACCTTGGGTGCTGTGTCCTCTTCATTCTGTAACACACATGAGTAACTCAAATGAGAAACCATAAAAAATAATAAAGAGAAATGACATAAAATTTTGCTTGTGGGGTAGTGGGAAAAATTCCCAATTTGCATGTTTTTATCAAAGCATATTGTGTCTTTATTTATGGATAATTACTTCAGAATTACCTTATCCAAATGGCCTTCTGTTTGGGTTGACATAAGTATACAGTTAAGGTAAATACAAGTTGTAAATGGTAATAAAACTTCTGTCCATTATAAAAAAAAAATAATTGGAATGTTTCCTAAAATTGTGGTAGTGACAAGAAATTTTCTTAATATATGTGGAAGGTGGAGTCTTCTCAAACTTGAAAATAATAAAAACTTACCTGCAAAGTGCACTGATATCTATTAAGCCTGAAGTTCTTGAAAAATTAGGAATGATTGCTTTAAAATTTTCAGATATTAGCTTGTTCTTATTTTGACATGGCAACCCAACATTAGTGTGAAGGTTTAAACGAGACAAAAATTTTTAATATTTAATATCCTTTCCTCTTGTGGTGGTTTTTTTTTTGTGTGTTTTGTCATGTTACATTACTGTAATAATATAAGAAATATACATTTAGTCAAAGCTTAATAAAGAGACTGCACTCAGCTCAATAATCCATTGTGGTTATATGAATCATAAACAGTAGTGTGAGAAATCATTGGTTAAACTAAAAACTGTGTTTAAAAATTGCGATAAGGAAAGTGCGATTTAAAAAGAGTAATTGAAAAACTTAGCCTGGAGGAGTAGGAGGGGTGCACCATATCGTCCTCTAGTTGTCTGAAATTAAAATTAAAAAAGGATTAAGGCCAAAACACCGTTTTTTAGTTTAACCAATGATTTCTCACACTGCTGTTTTATGATTCATATAACCACAGCGGATTGAAGCGAGTGCCGTCTCTTTATTAAACTTTGACTAAATGCATATTTCTTGTCATGAACTTCGGCATCTTAAGCTTTTGCTAACTCTCTTATGTAATAATATAATTAATTATACAATTATTTTCTATATAATATCGGTGTTTAGATACACCATAGACAACTCTTAAAAAAACTACAAAGTAGTTGTTGTAGGCATCATTTACTCTTTCTCATATTGTGCTCTGCCTTCACGACGAGTTGCCATGATATTGCACTACCTCGAATAAGTAATGCTTCACTAATAGCGAAGACTATTGTTATTTATTCTCTGTGAGTACCACCACCCAGACATGTTTCAAGGCTTATTGGCCTATCATCAGTGGGTGGGCAGGTACCCTGGTATTGCAGACATGACGACCCAGTTGTGAAGATAATCACACAATATGAGAAATGCCAATAGGTGTATATGACAATATTTAAAATAACTAAATGCACAAGGCATAATACATTAAGAGTTTAATATCTATATAATATCGGTGTTTAGATACACCATAGACAACTCGTAAAAAACTACAAAATAGTTGTTGTAGGCATCATTTGCTCTTTCTCATATTGTGCTCTGCCTTCACGACGAAACATGTCTGGGTGGTGGTACTCACTGAGAATAAGTAACAATAGTCTTCTCTATTAGTGAAGCGTTACTTATTCGAGGTAGTGCAATATCATGGTAACTCGTCGTGAAGGCAGAGCACAATATGAGAAAGAGCAAATGATGCCTACAACAACTACTTTGTAGTTTTTTAAGAGTTGTCTGTGGTGTATCTAAACACCGATATTATATAGATATTAAACTCTTAATGTATTATGCCTTGTGCATTTAGTTATTTTAAACAATTATTTTCATTTACTCCCATTTATCAAACATGGTTTTACTTTTCAATATTCGTCCATTTATTGTTTATTCTCCCCTATAAGAATAAATGCCGCCTCCGTAGCCAGGTGGGCAGGAGCAGTAGTGCGTAGCACACGCTTTTTGATTAAACTGGGGTTTGAGCCCATGGCCACCAAATACGGAGGATGCGGAAATGTTGGAATGACCACCGCATATCCTCGGAGCAATATGGCCTTAGTTGCTAATGCTCCTAAAAACCAAACAAAAACATAAGAATAAATGGGAATTTGAATTGTATCATATTAATTTGAAAAGAGTAATCACAGAGGGACTTGCATGGGTGGAGGGGAGAACGGCCCCTTAAGTCACTATTTGTAAGTCCCAAGTACCAAATGCAGCCATTTTTCTGAAGGTTGGGGATGAGAGAGTCCCAACTTTCAAAAATAAACTTTTTTTAAATTGTGGTACTAGATGTATAACAAATTTGTTGAACCCTTCTTATCATAATAATAGTAATGGAAATTTTAAACATTTTTACAAGCAAGATATGGAAATAGCTTTTTCTGGAGGCAAGTTTCCTGAAAACGTGTGGGCCCTGAGTGAAGAGTTTTTCACTAGCAGTGGACTCTGTGGAGTGATTTTTTTAATGAAATTTTAAAAATTCTTAAAAATGAAAACTTGGTCATAAATGCTTTGATATTAGTTTGTTCTTGTTTTGACATGACTACCCAACATTAGTGTGAAATTATTGTTAAAATCAAAAATTAAGATTTGGATTTTTTTAAGAAATGTTTTCACTTTTTTTTTTTTTTTTTTTTTTATGTAATACTGGCTTCCACATTCATTTATGTTTCATCTGATTTAATTTCATTAACTTTTGGATCTGAATTCCAGAGAATTTTGCCTTTTCTAAAGCAAAGTCAAACAACAATGTCTGACAGGCACAGTGTCTTCTTATTTTAAAATCTGTTTTTGTGCTGAAATCTGTTAAAAATAAAAACAGTAAGTTATACTTGCGTATTTTTATTCTTAGATAACAAAACAAATGGAACTTTCAGCTACAATAACACATGTATAGGCCTTTAACGAAAATAATTACTTATTTTTTGCTGCACCATTTTCGAACTTTTTTTTTATTACCAGATCTCTCACTCTTTTCAGCAAGCGTAGTTGAGTTGAGTTGGACAGCATTCAGTTTGTTAATTTTTGCCTATAATTTAATTTTGTTAATCGGTAAGGTAATAAAAGTGTAAATTGGTGCTTTATATATTCATTTTTATAGCCTATGGATAACATTTCTCTGACTTTCGCTTATTAGAATTGCTGTTTAATAGAATCAAAATTCAGTTTGCAAAAGCGATCACAATAACTGGTGCTTACTGTAATTATTTTATGTATATTATTATTATTATTATATATATATATATATGTGTGTGTGTGTGTGTATATATATCTAAAATACCAAATTTTACAAGTTATTATTGAATAAGGCTTACATTATTAAATAATTATTAAATGTGCATTTATGTATCAGAGGTGAAATTAAAATTCAGAATAATTAAAATTGCCTGTATCAAGTACCAATTAACAATCTTAAAGAACAAAGCAATCCTTACCAATGCATCAGAACTTACAAAAACATGTATAAATCCTAGCTGCTACAGGAAATTAAAGAAATTTCGAAGCTCTGAAATTTCTTTCATTTCCTGCATACAAAATCTATTAGAGTATTTGAGGTAGGTTGAGGTACTATTTCTATCCTTGCAGCCTTTTCCTTTCACTTCAATATTGGTTCATACCTTTGCTTTGCTTTTCATAAGTAACAGCTACATTTGTATATTTTTCTTAAGTAACAGAAACACTGTAGTTATAATTTTTTCATAGGTTACAGAAACACTTGTATATTTTTAATAATGTTTAAATTAATTATTTTAGTATTTGCTATCTGTAGGGCTAGCAGTTATTTTTGCCAGTCTGCCGTTAATTTCGTATAATGTAATTTCAGATAACTTATTATTAAATGAACTTTTATCAACTCAAATTTCAATTTAACTTATAATTTTTACTATATTTAGTATAATATAAATATGGTTAGGCTGGCATATAACTAGCAGAAACAGAAAGCTTTGGTTGTTATTGATGGCATATTTGTATTTTGTAAATATGGAATTATTATGATTATTATTAGCTTTGCTTTATATAGAGGCTGATAGGGTCCTTTGTGTGTTGCAGATATTCATTGCCAGTTTTGTTTTTGTATATTCTCAGGCAAACGTAATGTCTAATCATTTCTGATGGCATTAATCTGTTCTGACTAGTAATTTTATGTTTTAAATAAATAATTTTAAATTAATATATATATATATTTATATCAGTAATAAAAAAGAAAGTTAATAATTATAATGACTGTAACTAATATTTATGGGTCAATGCAGTTGCAGAGCAATCATGCATTACAACCATAATGTGTATAAAATATTAAAGATAATAGAAAATAATAGAAAAAGTAAATCAATCAAATAATACCATTCAGGGATTTAAGAAAATGCAAAAAAAAAAAAAAAAATTTTTTTTAATTATATATATAAAGTCTTCTTCTTTTTACTATCTGCATGTGTCTCTTTGTGTTAACTTTAATTAATTATTTATTTATTTTTACCATATCCATCACATAGGGGTCACCACATATATACTCACTAGAGGGATTATTATTTCATAACTACTAGTTTTTACATTATGTCCTGTATACGGTAGATATGCCTTATACTTTATATTTATTCTTATTTTAATTATTAAATTATGTTCTTTGTCGGGTCAACGATGTTCAATATATGCTTACATTTATAATATCTTCCTTTTGATTCAAAAATTTTTAACTACCTTTAATTGGTTTAGATTCAAATTATTTAATCTCTGGATATTTTATATATCTTAGCAGATATTGATCATTGCAGAAACAGAACTCCTTGTCATTTTTTGCCTTTAGTCTGGTTGGTTGGCCCCAGTTGAAGTCATCTAGATTGTGGGTAGACAACGATAAGTTTTATGTATATATATATATATATATATATATATATTTTTGTTTATATCCCTTGCGTTCCTTGAAATCCAGCTTGGTATTGCCTGCTTGAATTACCTTCTATATTATTATCTTCAATATTATCAAAATATTTTATACACATTATGGTCGTAATGCATTACGACCATAATCCATATTACGACCATAAGTATTAGTTACAGCTTGTTACAATTTATTAACTTTCTTTCCATATTACTCATATCAATAAATAAATATATACAGGGTGTCTCAAAAATATTGGCACAAATGTTTAGGGGAGGTAGGTAACATTTAAAGGAATGTGAATCGCATAGGAACCCATAACCAGAAACGTCACGGGAAAGTAGTAGCAGAGGCACAAGAAGCAGAAGACGCCTCCGTAGCCAGGTGGGAAGGAGCAGCAGTGCGTAGCACACGCTTCTTGATTAGACCGGGGTTCGAGCTCGTCACTACCAAATACGGAGGTTGCGGAAAGGTCAGGGAATGACCACAGCATATTCCCGGAGCAATATGGCCTTAGTTGCTAATGCTCCTAAAAACCAAATAACAACAACAAGCAGAAATGACACAAGACAGTAATTCGTGGCAAACATTTATTTGACATAATATTAACAACAGTAATTCGTGGCAAACATTTATTTGACATAATATTAACAATGGAGTACGAGATGGATGCATTTCATGATGTTACAACAGATTAGCATTAGTAGAGGAATTTGATGCAAGAAAGCAAGCTTATGCAGCATCAGCCAAAAAAAAAAAAAAAAAACCCTTCCCATTTCACCCATCCATTCGCTTCAAAAGTTTGTCCATTTCTTCCTTGAATTTATTTACTCTCATAATTATGGCTAAGGGTTTGCTTAGTTGCTTTGCCGCCTCCTTTAATATAACTGGATAGATCCCATCCACCCCAGGTGCTTTTCTTATGTTTAACTTCAACAATTTTCAGTTATTACAAAATCATTAAGTATCCTGCTACAATTTGATAACCTTCTGCCATTTTCAAACCTTAATAATTTCTCATGTGTGAATGTAGATGCAAAATACTCATTCAGTTTGTTTGCTATCTGAGCAGGATCATCAACAGTCGAACCATCGATGTCAAGTGGACCAATCAGATTCATCCCCTTCCTTTTAGAGTTTATATAAGTAAAGAAATCCTTGCTGTTTTTCTTAGCATCTTTTGCCAAGGATTTCTCGTAATCTGCCTTCGCCTGCCTAACCTCCTTTGTCACCTGATTACAGACTAGCTTATATCTGCCATAGGCTTCTGAGTCGCTTGATAATTTATATGCATCCCATACATTTTCCTTCTCTATTACGAGTCTCATTAGTTCATTAGATAACCATTTAGGCCTAAACCTTGAACAATATTTCTTAATAGGTATGAAACTTTTAGTAGTTTCCACGATTAATTCCTTGAATGCTTCCCACTTAGAATTTACTGTTGGTAACATCGTCAGTTGATCCCACTGTACAGAATTTAAAAACTAGTAGGATTATTCTGGACAGCATTCAACACACTTTCTTCCATGGCATGAGTTCGCGTTGAACGTGGTCTGCCCGCACTACTCTTACCTCTAAATGACCCATAATCGCACAAATTTTGATGCACACGCGCAAACAAATGGTGGTCCGGTACATATCTGTCTGGGAAGTGTTCTCCATAAATTCGTTGAGCAGCTTGTCCATTGGCCTCTGCTAATCCATACACTAGGTGCATGTCTGCCAGCTCACAGTTTGTATATCGATGCATGCTCTTCGTGCGGCGACTACTGCTTGAATGAGTAAACCAGAAATTTTCCCTCTCGCGAACTGATGAACAGCGCAGTCTACCGACTTACGGTGACGTTTCCGGTTATGGGTTCCTATGCGATTCACATTCCTTTAGATGTTACCTACCTCCCCTAAACGTTTGTACCAATATTTTTGAGACACCCTGTGTATATATATATATATTGAATAGAATAACAAGAAAGTGAAAACAAGACGGCAGAAAAATGAAAAAAAAAAAAAAAAGAGGAAGTAGTGTAATGCAGTCAAAGGCAGCAAATGCTAAACCTATGCAAAGCATGGAGAGTAAAGTGTGTAAAAAAAAAAAAAAAAAAAAGTGAGAGAGCTAGAGAGTGATAGAAGTTAACAAAAAAAAAAGTATAATAAGAGGTAAATAATTACAAAATTGACAAAAATGAGGATGTTGCCACACTACTTACAAATCTGGCCTCTCTGTCATATGGCAATGGTTAGGATTGCAAGCAAAACATAAATGTGCTTTCATTTCTGATGTAAATCATAAGCCAGAGAGCAAAAAGCATAACCATAAATAAAAATGAGAATAAAATTTTATTGTTACCAGAATAAATGAAAATAAAACTTTTACAAGCCAAATAATTTTTTTTTGCAAGGATTAAGAAGAGGGGTATTTTGAAAATGGCTTGTGAACTTTATAGTTGGTATATGAAGATGAGAAATTAAAAAAGTGTAATCAACAGAAATTTTTAGAAACATTAAACTTATTAGTCTAATCCAAGTAAAGGTAAATAGATTTGAAAGCATAGTAAAAATCAAGTAGCCTTTGTAAAAAATAACTTACATTGTAGAAGCATGAGCTGGCAATGACTGTACACATCAGTTGTATTGCCAAAATAAAGTTTTTTTTCGCTTTATATATGTATGTGTGTACTCTTGAAAAGGTTAAGGATAATTTATACTTTGATTCCATTGGAATGTATGTTTGTTGTTGCTTTTTTTTAATTGTTAAATTTTAGTATATTACATTACCACTACCCACTGTACCTTGAAATATCTGTTTTAAAGAAATGTTTGATTTTTCAGCTTATTTCATAGTGCTCTGAAAAGTGCAATTCCAAGTCATTTTTCTACTTAATGAGATTAATTTATTGATTATACATAAATGTCATTAAAATTACTGTTTTTGAGTAGAAATTGATTTTTGTTTTTCTTTAACTGATTTCCACTTGACAAAATTTACTCGCCTATGTGATTTTCCCCTTTTGGAATCCTGTTTATTTGTGTTAATGTCTTATAGTACCTTTCTGATGGCAGAAGCTGCAAATTTGACAGGTGAGGAAACATTTCACATAATGTATTGAGATTATAATATGAAATTAAAGTTTTCAAGTATATCAGCTAAATGAGGAGTCAGATTTTCTGTAAAGACACTTAGTTTTGTGGTCTTTATTTCAAACTAAAGAATTTGTCTATTTGTTCGCAAAGCAAACTTGGTTACCTGTGTTTAAGGACATTTATTTTTATGGTGATAGAAATCTGCAGAATTCCTTAATTGCATAACCAGAAAATATTTGACCTCATTTTCAGTACAGAAAAAATTGAGCCATGTTGTCTTAATATCCTTAAACATTAATTACATCCAATATTTTATTTTTTTTATCATGATTTTTATAGTATTCATTAAGTGTTTTGTTTAAATATTTTTAATGGCAAATTAAGAATGAATTCATGAGAACCCCAGAGATCTCTTTTGGGTAGAAAATTGCATGATGTGTAGTCCGTGCTATTCATTCATTCTGGTGGGAGTCATTGTACACATTGGCCTTAACCTCTTTCTGTACTTAGCTTTGAGAAAACTAGGTTTGTTACTTAGTGCATAATTGTCACTTTCTGGAGGCACTTCATAACAAGCTGACTTGGTATTCCACTACTCTAAATAAAACCACTGCTCTAATGTAGAAGTATGTTACTTTTACAACTACCCAAACCTGGGTTTCAATTATTATATATTTTTTTTCTTTTTGCGATTTCATTGGTGGACAGGTAGGCATTATTGTTGATATATCTCATCACTGGGTTGTTCAGTTCTTTATGATGCTTGCCTTCCCACTAATGAGATCCAAAAAAGGATTGAAATCCAGGTCTGGATAATGGCATACACTTAAATAGGAAGCTATGTAAAAGTAGTCAGGTTACAAATAAACATATACATACGTGGCATATGTATGTAAATCTTTATTTATAAAGTTTAATATGTATTTTGTCATGTTAAAAGGGCTTGAAGTAGAACCTGAAACATGGTTTTAAATCAAATTTATTAATGTAAATTTCTCAATTAAATTTACTTTCAACCAAGAATGAAATGAACTATCATTCTGTCAGGTATATACATTTTGTTCATTATAATAACCACTGGTTTGCTTACTTTTATTCTGTATAACTAGGTAATAAAGGTTAACGTTATTTTGCTGCTTTTTTAAATATTATTACCACTTCTTAAACAACGCTATGCATCAGGCAATGCAGCGGAAATTTTCAGGCAGAATGTGCTTGTCCCACAGGAGCTAGTTACTGTTGGTGACTATTGTCAGAGAGACTGGAAATATATTGTGCAAAAAGGATAGGTGGAACAGGACCAGGGTATGTCTGCCTGCTAGGGGCAAAAGTAGATGACGTTGAAGAGCAGATATCATCTTTTAAGGGCACAAATGATGATATTGTTGACACTAATGATATTACGAGTAGATCTGAAGACTTACTTAGTAAGTACAGGTCAATGTTAAATAAAAATTTGCGAGTTCAGGTTAAATTTGAAAGTGTCTGCAATTCTGCCCAGACACAATAGGAGGGAGTATATGATTAGTGCCTTGTCAATCAAGTCGGGCCTGGAGAGACTGTGCAAGGCTCATGTGGTAGAATTTTTTCAGCGTGGTCTGTGCTTGTTAACAGAAGAGATTGTTTCTACATGGATGGGATATGCTTAAATAGAAATGATGCAAGAATATTTGCTGATGCTGTCGGGGCAGTGTTACATGGGTCAGAAAACTGCTGGCTTGGGGGATTCACAGACACATAGATTAACAGTAACTGCAGGCAGATGTGAAAATGATTCTTTGCACTGCTTCTATTGGAATGAGCAGCAGCCTGGAAAGCAAGGTGTTTGGGGATTTCCAGGACTTCTGGGAGTTATCATGGAACAAGTAAATACATGGGCTGTGTTAGGATAACTAAGAGTAAGAATAGGTGCATGTACACCAATGCTAGAAGTATAGAAAATAAATTTGATGAATTTCAAGTGCTGGTGAAGATATTGAAGACAGATATTGTTGGGATATCAGAGATAAGGAATGCAGAATCGGAATTTGGGGAGTACAATGTATATAGAAAGAGAGGATGGTTCATGCTTGTTAGTTAAGAAACACATAAAATCTAAGCAGGTGTATCCAGCTGACATGGGTGGACTGTGCAATGTTGAGTCAGTTTTAAGTGACATAAGCACGGGGAAAGCAAAATTGAGAGTATAAGTGTGTTATAGACCTAATGACTGATGAGTACAATGAACAACTATACAGAGAAATAGTGGGCCAATAAATCAGAATGTCTTGTAATGGTGGATTTTAACTTCCCAGATATTGACTAGATTGTGGGTTGGTCACTGACATACTAGCAATGCTTTTGTGGATTTATTGGATGACTGTTTTCTACAGCAGCGTGTTCGAGGGGCAACTAGAGAGAGTAATACTCTTGATCTGATTATCAGCAGTGATTCTTCATGCATTAAGAATCTGCAGATAAAAGAACCACTAGGTGGCACTGACTGCAGTATGTTGATGTGGGATTTACTTAAAGATGTAAATACCATCGGGGGTAAAAGGAAGCGTTTTTGCTTTTGTAAAGGTGCCCACAGTGGGCTGAGATTTTTTAAATTCTATACAGTGGAACCAACTGATGATGTTACCAACAACAAATTATAAATGGGAAGCATTCAAGGAATTAATCTTGGAAGCTACTAGGCTTCATACCAAGTAAGAAATACTGTTCAAGGTTTAAGCCTAAATGGATGGCAGATGAACTGATGAGACTTGTGGCAGAGAAGAAAAATTATTGGGATGCTTATCAATGGGAGATATCACTGGGAGATATAAGATAGTCTGTAATCAAGTCACAAAGGAGATTAGACAAACGAAGGCAGATTATGAGAA
This sequence comes from Mastigoproctus giganteus, assembly GCF_048544385.1. Classification (NCBI taxonomy): domain Eukaryota; kingdom Metazoa; phylum Arthropoda; class Arachnida; order Uropygi; family Thelyphonidae; genus Mastigoproctus; species Mastigoproctus giganteus. The sequence goes on from NC_143575.1 coordinate 128,507,668, forward strand.
ATCGTTGCCAACGGATGCAAAGAAAAACAGCAAAGACATTTTTACTTATAACTCTAGAAGAAAGGGATGAATCGGATTGGACCACCTAACATTGATGGATCGATTGTTGATGAACCTACTGAGGTAGCTCACAAACTGAATGAGTATTTTGCATCTGCATTCAAACATGAGGAAGTCTGTAGGGCCATGGAGGCCAGAAGCTTATCAAACTCTAGTAGGGAGCTAAATGATTTTGTAATAACAGGGCAAAGTGGAGGAGAAATTGTTGAAATTGAACATAGACCTCATCCAGCCCAGATGATTTTATCTAGTTATATTAAAGGAGGCAGCAGAGAAGTAAGCAAACCCTTAACCATCATTATGAAAGCTTCCTTGGACTTAGGGAAGGTCCCCATGGACTGGAGATGAGCAAATGTGTCAACAATTCACAAAGGGGGGATCAAAGGGTGACTCAAGTAATTACAGACCTATTAGTTTAACTTCTGTTCCGGGGAAAATAATGGAGTCACTGGTTAAAGAAACACTGCAGGATCATCATAGTCAAGTCTGCAGTTATAGCTCAGAAACAAGATTGATTTGATACTATGATGTGGTCACAAAGAAACTGGATGCAAAAAATAATTTTGATATCATATATTTATTTTTTTAGGAAAGCTTTTGATACTGTTGCACATGAAAGACTACGTACAAATTGGAGCAGTATGACTTTAAGGGCAAGTTGCTGCAATGGATAAAAAAAAGGATAGTTGAGTGGAAGAAGACAGAGGATGGTAATCAATGGACACTGCTCTTCGTGGATTAATGTTATTAGTGGTGTCCCCCAGGGTTCAGTGTTGGGCCCATTTTTGTTTCGTATATTTATCAGTGATATTGATGAAGGTATATCAAGCTTAATGTCAACGTTTGCAGATGATACAAAAGTTGGCAGGGTTGTTAACAACAGTAAAGACAGTATGCTACTCCAACTGGATCTGGATAAGTTGAGCAAATGGGCTGTGAAGTGACAACTGAAGTTTAACATTGAGAAATGCAAAGTACTGCATATGGGTAGCAGTAACCCCAGAGAACTGTACCAACTGGGTGGTGTTACACTCAGGGTAGTGGAGAATGAAAGATACCTGGGGTTAATTGTGTAGTCAGCTATGAAGTTTTCTGAGCAGTGTGACAGGTGGCAAAGTAGGTCATTGGGTCTTGTGAATGATATACAGGAATTTTGCTAGCAGGGATAAGGAGGTGATTATCCCTTTGTATAAGGCAATAGTCAGGCCACACCATGAGTTCTGCCTATAGGTCTGGAGGCCTCATTTTAGTTCCTCATTCAAGTTCTTGAAATTGCAGTGTCTGGAGGCTAGGTACTTGCGAGGTGATCTAATTGAGGTGTATAAGGTTTTGTATGGTTTGAGTAGCCCCAATTCTAACAAGATTTTTCCTCTTGCTCAGCTTACTCCCCTGCAGGGACATAAATTCAAATCGAGGAAAGACAATTGTAGAATAGATGTGCAGAAATTTGCCTTTATCCAGCGTGTCATTGATAGTTGGAACAAACTTTCAAACTTTCATAGTGGAGGTTGAAAACTTAAATAAGTTCAGAGTGAATGGATGGGTGAAATGGGAATTTTTTTTTTTTTTTTTTTGGATGCTTTCTTCCTATATAAGTTTGCTTTCTGGATCATATGCCTCTACTAATTAACACTTTCTGCCAGTTTACATACACTAAAGTTGTTCATACAACTTTTGTGTATGTGTACAGGCTGTTCCTGACTTTGTGAGTTAATTTGTTCCTAGCTTGTGCCCGTTAAGCTGGAATTTATTTCCCATAGACATAATATTCAAAACAGGGGTTACATTCTCAGCATTGAAATATGATCTTAGTTAATGTTAACTAAAACTCAACAAAACAATAGTTTTTGCTTAAAAACTTAAAAAATGAAAACATAACCTTTAAAATCATGCAAATTATAATAATAATAAAGAAATTGTTGAAATAGTTGATTTCAACCCTTCTAAAACTCAGTCTTGTCTTATATCTCGCAAAAAGGATTCTTCTGCTCCTATGCTTATCTTTAGGGACACTCCGATTTCTAGGCAAAATGATATATCTCTTTTGGGGATTACCCTGACTTCTAATCTCTCTTGGCACAAGCACATTACAAATATTGCTTCCTCTGCATCTAAAAAACTTGGTTTTCTCTTTCGCTCTTGGCATTACTTTTCTTCCAAACAGCTGCTCACTCTGTATAAATTGCAAATCTGCCCTGTAATGGAATATTGTTCCCACATCTTTGGTGGTGCCCCCAAAACCTTTCTCTCAGGCTTCTTGATTCCATTGAGAATAGGGCAGTTAGGTTAATTAATGATTCATCTCTAACAGAGTCTCTCCACTTGATTTCTCATAGACGTACTGTATCTGCTGCATGCCTCTTCTACAGATACTTCCATGGGTACTGTTCTTCTGAATTGGCTTCTATACTTCCCGCTCTCTCTCTTTCAAACCAGTCCGAACATGTGCCGCCACCAGCCAACATCCATTTACTGTCCAACTTCAAACCCACAGAACCAACTTTTCATCTTCCTCATTTATTCATTCAACTGCCGTTTTCTGGAACAACCTTCCTTCATACATATTTCCTGAAAATTACAATCTACAGAAGTTCAAATCCAATGTCAACAAATATCTTCTTTCGTCTTCTCAACCTCCAACCCAAGCACGGTACTAAGTACTATAGGTTCTAATACCTCTCGTGTTTGGGGTTCACATAAAAAAAAAAAAAAAAAAAAAATTATTTATGTCATGCAAATGTTAAAGAATGTTTATTCTTCATCGTCATCAATTAAATGCACACTCGCTGATGGTTCATCACTCATTATTGGTTCGGCACTCATTATTGGTTTGTTGGAAGCATCTTCTTCAGAAATGCTTCAAAAGTCGTTTGTTTCCAGCAATTTGTTTGTTTGTTTTCTCTTTTCTTTATAAATTTCACAATAGCATGCATAAGCACTTTTTAAATCTGTAGCAACTTTCCCAGTGTGCTCAAAATTTGAATCTTGACTCAAAAATCTCAATTGCTTTTTCTGTGTGTTTGTCAAGCCCCTTGGAAGTGATTGAACAAACAGGAGTTTCAGCTGTTAAATCTCTTCCTCCTTAGCTTCTTCACATTTTGCCATTTCAAGGAGGTTTTAATTTGTGAGTTCTCTGTTGTGCACTTGAAGTAGATCGGTAACGTCAGTTGTAGAAACCTCAAGCTTCAATTGATTAGCAATATTAATGACCACTTCTGTTTCATTTTGTATGATCTCTTCTGATTTTTGAAATCCTTCAAAATTATCAATAAACTGAGGACAGTTTATTCCAAACACCCTTTAAATTTATCTCCCTTAATAAGGGGGAATAAATTTGAAATAAGACAAGACAGCGAAAATGAAGAACAACACTGGAGCTCTTTGGAGAAGATATCCACAACTCCAATTTGCAAGAACTGTGGGAAGCAATTTAGCCAAGATAGACTGGCATCCCTGTGGCAAGTTTTTTACACCTCGTTGAGTCCATGCTGCGACGAATGCAGGCTATTCTGAGGGGAGAAAAGAAGGGATTTATTCGCTATTAGATAGGTGTGCCCATAGCCAATCAGTGTATATGTTACTTGGTTACCATCATGTTCTTCTAGAACCTTACAGTTGCGTGATATCTGAGCTTATTCTGGCTATTGTCTTGGCACGAGAGCTTTTCCTTTGACCCATTGATTTTTGAGAGCTCTGGTGTAACTATGTTCTGAAGAGAAAAGAGAAAGAAATCTTGGCAATTTTGAACATTTGGAGAAAGTGCAAAATTGACGGGAACTTGTGGATTGGTCACTCACACACACTAGTAAGACTTTTCTGGGTTTATTGGATGATTGTTTTCTGCAGCAGCATGTTCGAGAAGCAACCAGAGAGGGTAATACTCTTGATCTGGTTATCAGCAGTGATCATTCGTGTATTAAGAATTTGCAGATAAAGGAACCACTAGGCAGCAGTGATCACAGTGTGCTGAAGTGGGATTTACTCAAAGAGGTAACTACCATCGGGGGTAAAGGGAAGGGTTATTGCTTCCGTAAAGGTGAGTACAGTGGTATCAGACAGTTTTTGAATTCTGTACAGTGGGATCAACTGACGATGTTACCAACAGTAAATTCTAAGTGTGAAGCATTCTAGGAATTAATCGTGGATGCTACTAAACGTTTCATACCTATTAAGAAATATTGTTCAAGGTTTCGGCCTAAATGGTTATCAAATGAACTAATGAGACTCGTGACAAAGAAGAAAAATGCATGGGATGCATATAAATTATCAAGCGACTCAGAAGCCTATGGCAGATATAAGCTAGTCTGTAATCAGGTCACAAAGGAGGTTAGGCAGGCGAAGGCAGATTATGAGAAATCTTTGTCAAAGGATGCTAATTAAAACAGCAAGTATTTCTTTACTTATATAAACTCTAAAAGGAAGGGGATGAATCTGATTGGTCCACTTGATATCGATGGTTCCACTGTTGATGATCCTGCTCAGATAGCAACAAACTGAATGAGTATTTTGCATTTACATTCACACATGAGGAGTTATTAAGGTTTGAAAATGCCAGAAGGTTATCAAATTGTAGCAGGATACTTAATGATTTTGTAATAACTGAGAGCAAAGTGGAGGAGAAATTGTGGAAGTTAAACATAAGAAAAGCACCTGGGGTGGATGGGATCTATCCAGTTATATTAAAGGAGGTGGCAAAGCAACTAAGCAAACCCTTAGCCATTATTATGAGAGCATCCTTGGACTCAGGGGAGGTCCCCACGGACTGGAGATGTGCAAATGTTTCCCCAATTCACAAAGGGGGATCGAAGGGTGACACGAGTAATTACAGAACAGTTAGTTTAATCTGTTCTGGGTAAAATAATGAAGTCGCTGGTTAAAGATGCATTGCAGGATCATCTAGACAAGAGTGCAGCAATAATTCAGACACAGCATGGGTTTGTTAACGGAAAGTCTTGTCTGACAAATTTGATAGGATATTATGATGTGGTTACAAAGGAACTGGATGCAAAAAATAAGTTTGATATCATATATTTTGATTTCAGGAAAGATTTTGACACTTTTGCACTTGGAAGACTATTGTAAAAATTGGAGCAGAATGGTATTAAGGGTAAGTTGCTACAATGGATAAAAGGATGGTTGAGTGGGAGAAGACAGAGGGTGGTAATCAATGGGTGCTGCTCTTCGTGGACTAATGTTATTAGTGGAGTCCCACAGGGTTTGGTGTTGGGTCCTCTGTTGTTTTGTATATTTATCAATGATATTAATGAAGGTATATCAGGCTTAGTGTCAAAGTTTGCAGATGATACAAAAGTTTGCAGAGTTGTTAATGACAGTAATGGCAGTGTGTTACTGCAACAGGATCTAGATAATTTGGGTAGATGGGCTAAGAAGTGGCAACTGAAGTTTAACCTTGACAAATGCAAAGTACTGCATATGGGTAGAAGTAATCCCAGAGAAACGTACCAACTGTGTGGTACTACACTTAAGGTGGTAGAAAATGAAAAATACCTGGGAGTAATTGTGCAGTCAGATATTAAGTTTTCTGAGCAATGCAGACAGGCTGCCAGGGCAGGTAATTGGGTTTTGTCAATGATATATGGGAATATTGCTAGCAGGGAGGAGGAGGTGATTGTCCCTCTGTATAAGGCAATGGTCAGGCCACGCCTTGAGTACTGCGTACAGGTCTGGAGGCCTCATTTTAGGAAGGATGTAGATTTACTTGAGCGTGTACAGAGAAGGGCAACAAGATTGGTGAGGGAAATGAAGGGATCCTCTTACCAAGAGAGGCTTAAGTTCTGCAAATTGCAGTGGCCTGAGACTAGGCACCTGCGAGGTGATCTGATTGAGGTGTATAAGGCCTTGAATGGGTTGAGCACGCCGAATTCTGATGGGATCCTTCCACTTGTTCAGATTACGAATCTAAGGGGGCATAAATTCAAATTAAGAAAAGAATGATGTAGAATAGATGTGCGGAAATTTGCCTTTAGCCAGCAGGTGGTTAATTGCTGGAACAAACTTCCATCCGTCGTTGTGGAAGTTGATAGGTTGAATAAATTTAAGGAGGGAATGGTGTGATTTTTTTTTTTTTGGCTGATGCTGCATAAGCTCATACACTTGCTTTCTTGCATCACATGCCACTACTACTACTAACACAACCACTCTTCACAACTGCTTTATTTTATGTGAGTCAGTGAGACGTTCTTGTCTGCCTGAACAAATAAAAAACTAACACATGCACCATGCATAGTAGTACTGTATTGTATAACTACAAGCATGGTTTGAAATGCTGTATTTATGAATATTTAGCATTTATTTATTTATTGCAATTAATGTTCATATTTTCAATTTTGTTGATACTTGAAAAAGAGAACTCGTAAAGCAAAAACTTGTAAAGTGGGAACTACCTCTACTTGTTTTATCTTTGTCTACTTTACACCTTACTGTTTGTGTGCGTGTGTTATAGAAAATAGAACTACCATCAATAGTAATCATACTATAATTATAATTTTCTGAATACGTTAAACTTTGTATTTTCAGGAATTGTTGCTGTATTGTTTTGTGGAATGTGCCAGGCACATTATACATATAATAATCTGTCCTCTGAATCCCGGACAAGAACAAAACAGGTTATTATTTAAATTTCCTTGAATATTGCATGCTTTGCCCAGTTTTATATCGTAAAAGAAATAACTGCTGATTTAAACTATTCAGTTTCCAACAACACTGGCAACACCATTGTTTAGCTTATCTAGCATATAAGTTAACCAGCTATTGCTCATAATATTATTACTTATATGGAAAACTCAACTCAATTTTCACTGATTCTTGTATGATTTTCTTGTATAAATAATGTATTATCACCCAGCTAGTTTTCTATCTAATATTCTGTCTAAATGTTCCAAATATTAAATTGCTTCATGTCTAGTCTGGATCCTGCAAAGTTGGATTTTCATTAAATTTCAAAATTTATTCTATTTATTATAAAGTTGTTCCATTAAGATAATTAAATAAAATAACAAAATTTATTAATTTAAATAAAAAATTTCACATGTTTAAAATGCATACATTACCTAACTTGTTTATAATCAAGCTTGTAGTTGAAGTTCTGTTTGAACCTATCAATATAGGTAATAAGGCACTTTTTTAATCCTGAAACTCCATATCCTGCATTAGATAGCAAATGTGTTGAAGTTTTATTCTTCAGGATAGCCTTCAGCCTTGTTAACTCTCATAAAACTTTATCATATTCCCTCAGGTTTATATCTTCTGATTAAACAAAAAAGCAATTTAAATTATTGAGTGTGTACAAGCAGATCTGTTTTTGGAGTATAATTTAAATGATACTCCAAAAAAATAGATGAAACAAAATAATCCTGCAAGCATCTTATAAAGAGAGGTGTCACTTTTTTGCATGGATTCTTGAAGACAAATATGATCATTTATATGAGTGCCAGGTTGCAGATTAACCAAGAATGGGGGGGGGGGATTGATTTCAATGTCTTAAAAAATTAATTACAGTACCTACTTACAATAATTTATTTTAAAATTTAAATGTTTTTAAAAAAATAGCACTAGGCCGCACAAACCCTTAATTCGCCACTGGGAGTCTAGTGTACAATCCTGTTTTTTAGGGATTCCATTAGTCAAGTGCATTCCCGTAAAAACAGGTATATATCTATTATTCATCAGTTAGTGTGTTAAGTGTGCAGGCACACTTGGAATTGTGGTTATTCATTCAGTAAATACAAGCATGTTTTGTTTGTGTTTATTTCAAAAGTTTTAAAGTTTCATATCATGTTAAAAAGAAAAGAAATTATTCTTTCAATAGAACAAAAACCTGAACTCATCAATAAAGATGGAAAAGGTGCTAGAGTGTCAGCTCTAATGAAAGAGTATAATGTTGGTGAACAAGCTGTATGAGATTTAATAAAGAAAAAAAAAAATTTAATGGCAAATGCCTAAAAAACGGTACTCACCTTGTATAAATCTGCAATAAATTTATTGGTAAATGGTGGCTGAATTTAGTTTGGAAGAAGCATTAAAAAGAACTAAGGCAGAGAATGGGGTAAAAATATAAAAATAAAGAATAAAGTTAAATTAATCAGATTTGCTGAAATTTCAGATAGTGCAGATTCAGATGTGAAAAAACTTCTTTACTTTTTCAATAAATAATAGAACATATATATATATGTGTGTGTGCATTAGATACTGTGAACCAGAGCTGTAATGCTCAATACGTTCTACGTTGATATCAATATTTGTAAAATAATAAGAGAAGTTTACCTCAGTATAGTATGTAGAACACTTCCGTATGATACTCCCCAGAAATTAAAACAAAAAAAATCAAAAAACTTATATTAGAGTAACAAATAATAAAAAATCAGTTTAACACAATTAAAAATAAGAAAATTAATTAAAAATCAATTTAACACAATTAAAAATAAGAAAATTAATTAAAAGAATTTTAATGACAAAAATTGCAAAACGATTTTCATTCCTTATATTGAGGTAAACTTCTCTTATTATTTTACAAATATTGATATCAACGTAGAACATATTGAGCATTACAGCTCTAGTTCATACTATCTAATTCATTTTTTAAACTCTTATTGACTATTTCATTCACTTCCTTTCTCTCCAGGTATAACCTATTGATACACATAATTATGGGGGATTTTTTGAACAGCTTTGTGCAAAATTACGTTAAATTAACACTAAGATATTCCGCCCAAAGTTACCATATTTCTTTTCTAAAATATTGCCTTCAAAACAACATCATTCTGAAGTTTGCTAGAGTCAGTTTAAATCAAAAAATTTCGGGCAAAAAACAACTAGCACTTGCCATGTCGCGTAATATTGGTATATACAATAGACCCTTCACAGCAGCAATGCCAGGGGTTTTACATTGGCTGGTGGACAATAGCCTTGGGGAGACGGAGCCCACATCGAAGTTCGGGCTCATCCCCCAGAGCCAACAATAAAATAGAATGAGTGTCAGATTATTTACAGGATATATGTGTTTGACAGTATTTACAATGAAATAATAAAGATATTCATATTTACATTATGTTATATTAATATTTATATTCATAAAGATATTCTTCACTTTATTTACAACACATTCATAAAGACATCGTGCTTTGAACATTATTTACATTATATTGGGCATTATTATGCTGCCCTTATCAATGTACACTTTGCCTGGCCAAGGTCAGGCTCTTGAGCATCTGTCTCCGGTACCTTCAATCTTTCGCAAACCTACAGAGGTCGCCTTCAGTTGGAAGGATTGTGGGGAGCATCTCTCTGGGGAGAAAGCGGTCACTGAGCGCTAGTCTGTTATAATGAGCTGTGAGCGTGGGAGCTGACCTCAGTCCGGGTAGAGGGATCCTCCAGCCGCACAGTTCCCAGATTCTTGGCTCCAAGACCATTCCGGTTGTCATCTTCACAGTGAGAACAACGCATTTTTCAAATACAAGATCTGGAAGTCAGGCAAAATGAAGTGACATCGCCATCGCAGTTGTCCTTTGCTGGGGTGGACGACGATGTTTTTGCGTGATCCAACGAAGGAGCCAGTATTCGGCGGAGTACACACACTTGATGTTGGTAGGGGCCGCGGACCCCAAAATTTCCGAGGCATACAGTATGACGGAGTATACTGAGGTGTATATGTATCAACGAGTCACATCCAGATCCCTAACGTGGAGCAGTTGTTGTTTTGTGGTCCAGCGCATTTGACAGAATTTTGCTGTGAGTTTTTCAATGTGGGGGTTGAAGCTCAGTTTATAGTCGAAGACGACTCCCAAGTCTGTATGCATCTTGACCACTGGGAAGGGAATGCCGTCTAGAGAAGCTTGGATTTCAGTGGGTTGGCGCTTCAGAGAAAAGACAATTTGGGCTGATTTGGCAGGGTTAATGAGGAGGCCAAATTGATGGAGATAGGATCCTAAGTTATGTAACTTTTCACAGATCTTTTTATTGATGTTTGAGAGATGTTCGCCGGGGTTATCTGAGTATATATCTTAATATCATCGGCATAGCAGAGTATGTCTTCCCTCTGTTGCACAAACGGAAGAATAACTGCGGTGAATAATGCTCCGGAGAGAACTCCGCCTTGGGGAACTCCCGCAGTGATCTTCCTCCAGATTGTGTGTTGATCCGCTTTAAGAAGAATGGTTCTCTCAGAGAGCAGGGCTGTGATAAACCACATGTCACCTTTTATGTAGAAGTAGTTTTCTAGGAGGTGAACAAGTGAGGGATACTGATGGAGTTGAAAGCAGCTTCCAGTTCGATGTACGTGACAGAAAGTTCTGCTTTAGCTTCTAGTGCACTGAGAATGGTGTTGGTTATCCATGTTAAATTGGTGACTGTGGATCTACCTGGAATGCCATAGTGAGCTTCAAGAGGCTGGAAGAATGAGAGATTGGCCTGAACTGTTTAATGAGGGTTGCAGATTGGCATTTAGGGTGTGGCCTCACAGCATATCTGTTTCAGAGAGGGGGAAAGTAGTGCTGCGTTAATACATGGTTCAAAATTGATAGTAGAGGATTGATGATAAAAGTGCTAAGACATTTAATCATGAATTGTGGCACAAGATCGGGGCCTGCAGTTGCAGTGGGTGGCAAACCATTTATAGCAGTTATAAGCTGCTTCCTGGTGATGCGAACGTTGGCGAGCATATCAGTAGGGACGTTGTTGATGGGTAAGTTGCCTAGGTGCATCGGAGCTACAGTGTTTGAGAACCGTGCAATGTGGTCTATCCACAGTTCAAGGTCCAGTGTTTTAGGAGTTCCTGTGTGCTGAGAGTCATAAAACGATTTGCCTTTTTGTAGGGTTGAATTTAAATGCTTTTTAATTGCAAATATTTTCTGACGGTTGAAAACTGCCCGGGCTCTGGAGAAGGCAATACAATCTTGTATAGCACCTGATTCTTTCCATCTCTTATGCAGATTTTGTTTTTGTTGAAAGCTGTTGTTCAGTGCTGGTGTCCACCAAGCTCTCGAATGGGGAGTGATGCAGACAGTCTTTGTAGCACCATAACTTGCAATGGTTTGAATCCATCTGGTCATGAGGTCTACAGCTAGCTCGAGGTCACAATTATTGAGAGCCTCCCAAGGTATCGAGGATGTAGCTTCGAGACATCGTGGTGGATCAATGAATTTATATGCTGTGATGTCTTTTTTCTTTTTTGGGCCTTGGATATCAAAGTTAGGTGTGGCTAAGTGCAGGAGTATGGCAATGGGTTCGTGATCGGATTGAAATAGGTTTTGAGGACTGTCTTCAAGGTTGCATGGTGTTGAAGAGAATATCAGATCCAAGAGATTAGATCCTCTCGTGGGGTAGCAATTAAGTAGGTCGATACCCAATGAATTCATACTTCTAATGAGTTTCCTACTAAGATGTGTGAGAGTAGGTGGAAGATTGAAGTCTCCACAAATAATGTGCTTAGCAGAAGCATGGAGGTGATTTACCAGCCAGTGGATCACATCTTCAATGATGTCACTGTTTGGGCCTGGTGGAATGTATACTGTTGCTATGTCTATCAGGTTGGCATTGAGCTTGAGGGATACCATAGCAGCTTCAAATGCAAGGGATTTGGTTACCACAGAATGTGCCAATGAGAAGATAGTGGTATTATAGAATATTGCGACCCCCCCCTCTATGATCCTCTCTGGAGGAACTGAGCATCTGGTACCCAGCCTGAGGAGCACAGGCACGGCCACGTTTTGGCAATGCAGAGAATATCAAAGGTTTTAGAGAGGAGAAGCTGTTCAACAGTGTCTAGCTTGTTACAAATACTCCTTGCATTTTGATGGACAATTCTAATGGTGGTAGCCATAGTAACTGGAGTTTGTACAGGTGGCAAGTCTCTTTTTAAGCTTCGTAGTGGTCTCCTGTGCATTGCGATGTGTACAGGGATATTCTTTACAGGTCTGGAGCCCTGGGGATTGTCATTATAATCTGCTGAGAGTTGGAGTGTTAAACTTGCCTTAAAATCTCGATATTCTAATAAACAAAATTACCTTTCCCAGGTAGGAAACTTTGCGATAAATTAAAAAATTATCTACATCCTAACGATTGGTCTGTATTGAAGACCTCCATAGATTTACAACAGGAAGCACAGGCCTCAGACATAAAAACCAGACACGTTAACAAATTACAAACATTATCGGGAGGGTCAAGACACGTTCAGTCGAATTCTAACACATTGTCGTGGGCTTGCGACCAAGTGCATACAAGTTGGCTGACGACCCCCCCCCCCCACATACACACAATGTGCTACCACAGAATAAGTCAGCTAGTTCACAAACACCCACTCGCCCAGCATTCAACAAACCGACATATCAACAGGTTACAAATCTTTCCTCGTATACGCTATCGCAGGACCAGATTTCACTTTTATCCAAAGGATTATATTATAATTTACCACCTTGAAAACTACCTAAAAAATAGCGCATAATTGATATTTAATTTGGACTTCATAATGTTCCACAAAAAGATTTATTTATTCAACAAGTTAACCAAGTGGTGAATAACATAAAAGAAATGGTGAATAACATAACATAAAAGAAATCAATTTAGAAAGTCTTTCTAAATTGAATACACATGACAGGTCAGCTTTATGTGAACTTCGGGAAAATAAAGACATTATTATACAGAGATCAGATAAAGGAGATACAGCGGTAATACTCGATAAACCTGATTATATTAATAAGTTAGAATCAGTTGTTTCAGATACCTCCACTTATCTTGAAATAGACCCGACACTATTTACCAATTTAATCAATTGATACAATAAAACGTTACCCGCTTATCGAAAAAACGACTACATTAAAGGAAGGAAAATTGTTTTGCAATTTTTTCGTTGAAATTCTTTTAATTAATTTTCTTATTTTTAATTGTGTTAAATTGATTTTTAATTATTTGTTACTCTAATGTAAGTTTTCCGATTTTTTTATTTTAATTTCTGGAGAGTATCATACAGAAGTGTTCTACATACTATATTGAGATAAACTTCTCTTATTATTTTACAAATATATGTGCATGTAAAAATAGATAAGCCTGATAATGTTTGCATAGATGGAGGTGAAAATTACACAAAGTGCCAAGGACTAGAAGGGTAAGGATAGTAGAAAAAAGAAGTAGTGTAGATTCAAAAAAAAGGGAAAAAAATGTTAATATCCTAAAACTTATGATGAATTAAGAAAATTATGGACTGAAGTGCAAAGCCAATTTGGAGGTGAAGGAACTGTAAAGTAAAATTATTAATACCAAATGATTAAACAAAATAAAGTAAAATATAAATAAAAGGTGTTAGAGCTGTCATCAGATATGGGTGGGCAAATTTAGTTATAAGTCAAATACAGGGAAGGCAAAAATGCAAAGTCTGATGTCAGCAGAAGTAAATATTGATACATGGTCAGGTAATTCATCAGGGAACTATACCTGACCATGTATCAAGAACGGCATTTCTATACTTGTCCATAACAGTAGAAGAAATGTGAAATAAAGCCAAAAAGCAAAAAAAGAATAAAATTAGCACATTCTTTTATAGTATGGACAAAGTAGTCCCAATGCAGTGTCAATGATATGAAAATTATTAAGGTGAAAAAATAAGGATAGGCTAAAAAATATAATTAAATGTTTTCAGAGTAGGAAAAAATATGTAGATTTTTGGAAAAATATTTTAGTGGTGGAATTTTTTGGAAAATGAGGAGAATTAAAATAAATAAGAACAAGCAGATGGTATAGGGAGAGGTATTAAATTGAGAATGGGGAAGGGATAAATGGCACAGTTAAATAAAGACAAAAATAGTGATAGAATGAGGATAGCTGGAACATTTGTATCACCCTCAGTATTACACTAGTAGCTCTACGAATGGGAAGAAAGGTTAGAATAGAATGAGGATAGCTGGAGCGCTCGTATTACACTAATAGCTTTACAAATGGGAAGAAAGGTAGAAGTAGAAAGGTAAAAAGTATAGAAAAAGTTATTAAAACGTACTGAGCTAGCTAAGATTGTAAAGCCCAACCTTTTAGTAAGGGCTCTGGCTTTATAAGAGTTAGTATAAAAAGGAGATGAATACCGAATGCTTGTACTGCAGGGAAAGAGGCGGGCGATAAAAATATCTAAGTCAGTTTTGTTTCACCCCATTTTGGACTACAAACTTAAGTCTTGATCTGGGTTCTCCATCTCAGGATTTTATGTTGTTCTTTGCATATTTCCTGCTATTTATGGCTTACATATGTAATTACTCATTTCCTGGATATTAAAAAATTTCTGTGTAAGCTATACCTCCTAACTGGTATAATTTGGTTTTATATACCAGGATTAAACAACATTCCTTTTTGCTAAGTATATAGTGTAGGCATATCACATGCGTGTACTTTCTATTCATTTTATTACAGCTACGTTCAATACTTTTTATTTATCTATGAACTATTTTATTTTTGTATATTTTTTGACTTTATATCAGTAAAGTCCTTTTATTCCAACCACATTTCTACATTATAGATATACTTTCTTTTCTAATAGTAGTAGTAGTAGTAGTGGCATGTGATGCACGAAAGCAAGTGTATGAGCTTATGCAGCATCAGCCAAAAAAAAAAAAATCACACCATTCCCTCCTTAAATTTATTCAACCTATCAACTTCCACAACGACGGATGGAAGTTTGTTCCAGCAATTAACCACCTGCTGGCTAAAGGCAAATTTCCGCACATCTATTCTACATCATTCTTTTCTTAATTTGAATTATGCCCCCTTAGATTCGTAATCTGAACAAGTGGAAGGATCCCATCAGAATTCGGCGTGCTCAAACCCATTCAAGGCCCTTATACACCTCAATCAGATCACCGCACAGGTGCCTAGTCTCCAGCCACTGCAATTTGCAGAACTTAAGCCTCTCTTGGTAAGAGGAATCCCTTCATTCCCCCTCACCAATCTTGTTGCCCTTCTCTGTACAACGCTCAAGCAAATCGACATCCTTCCTAAAATGAGGCCTCCAGACCTGTACGCCAGTACTCAAGGCGTGGCCTGACCATTGCTTATACAGAGGGACAATCACCTCCTTCTCCCTGCTAGCAAAATTCCTATATATCATTGACAAAACCCCATGACCTGCCCTGGCAGCCTGTCTGCATTGCTCAGAAAACTTCATATCTGACTGCACAATTACTCCCAGTGTCTTTTTCATTTTCTACTACCTTAACTGTAGTACCACACAGTAGGTATGTTTCTCTGGGGTTACTTCTACCCATATGCAGTACTTTGCATTTGTCAAGGTTAAACTTCAGTTGCCACTTCTTAGCCCATCTGCCCAAATTATCTAGATCCTGTTACAGTAGCACACTGCCATTACTGTCATTAACAACCCTGCCAACCTTTGTATCATCTGCAAACTTCGAAACTAAGCCTGATATACCTTCATCAATATCATTGATAAATATACAAAACAACAGTGGGACCCAACACCGAACCCTGGGACTCCACTAATAACATTAGTCCATAGAGCAGTAGCACAGCACCCCATTGATTACCACCCTCTGTCTTCTCGCACTTAAGCATCCTTTTATCTATTGTAGCAACTTACCCTTAATACCATTCTGCTCCAATTTGTACAATAGTCTTCCATGCGCAACAGTGTCAAAAGCTTTCCTGATGCTACTCTTAGGTATCTCTATGCTCTTAGTTGTTCAAAATACAACTATAGAGGTCACTACCTATTTCCATATCTTCACAGCTCTCTATTAAGTGCTTTATGCTGCCTATTAATTGCTTTATCCTGTAGCTAAGTCACTAATGTAGTTATGCTTCAGATACATTCATCTACTCTACTAAATATGTGCACTTTATTTTCCTGCCCGTCTTCCTTCCGCTGTGTAATATTTGAAAACTCCAGGTATTGCTCCCCTTTCTTATTATACTTTCAGTTTGTTTCTAGGACACATTCTAGAATTAGATATTTTTTCGCACTCACTTTTTCCCTGCAGTACAAGATTGGTATTCATCTCCTTTTTATACTAGCTCTTATAAAGCCTAGATCCCTTACTAAAAGGTTGGGCCTTACAATCTCAGCTAGCTCAGTATGTTTTAATAAATTTTCTATCCTTTTTCCCCTTTCTACTTTCTATTTCTACCTTTCTTCCCGTTTGTAGAGCTATTAGTGTAATTCGAGGGTGATACAAAAGTTCCAGCTATCCTCATTCTATCGCTATTTTCGTCTTTATTTAAGCTACGCCTTTATCCTTTCCCCATCCTCAATTTAATACCTCTCCCTATAACCACTGTGCTTGTTCTTATTTATTTTAATTCTCTTCATTTTCCGCAAAATTCCAACACAATTTTTCCTACTCCGAAAACACTTAATTATATTTTTTTAGCCTTTATCCTTATTTTCACCTTAATAATTTTCATATCATTGACACACTATGTTGGGAACTTACCTTGTCCATACTGTAAAAGAATGTGCTAATTTCTATTCTTTTTGCTTTTTGGCTTTATTCACAATTTCTTATACTGTTATGGACAAGTATAGAAATGCAGTTCTTGATACATGGTCAGGTATAGTTCCCCGATGAATTACCCCGACCATGTATCAATATTTACTTCTGCTGGCATCAGACTTTTCATTTTTGCCTTCCCTGTATTCGACTTATAACTAAATTTGCCCACCCATATCTGATAGCTCTACCACCTTTTATTATATTTTACTTTATTTTGTTTAATCATTTGGTATTAATAATTTTACTTTACAGTTCCTTCACCTCCAAATTGACTTTGCAATTCAGCCCTATAATTTTCTTAATTCATCATAAGTTTAGGATATTAAAAATTTTTTTTTTTTTTTTCTTTGAATCTACAATACTTCTTTTTACTACTATCCTTACCCTTCTAGTCCTTAGCACTGTATAATTTTCATCTCCATCTATGCAAACTTTATCAGACTTATCTATTTTACATGCTTATATACTTTTGCATCCTTTACTGCTCCTTTGGGCATTTTGGTGCATTTGTTATATCTTGCTTATTTATCTTTTTCTGTTAACTGTACTTTGACTTTAAATTACATTTAAAAAATATATATGTATATAATATGTGTATGCTGTAATTTATTTTTTTTTATATTAAATGCATATTGTTTCACAATCCAGATTTTTTGTCTGTTTTGCAGATTATTTGGGGAAATTAATTTTCCGACCTACCCGATTAATTGGGAGTCTACTGTACTATATAAATACTTCTGGATTGTAAAATTTAGATTTTTTCCCCCCTACCCTTTTTGTAAAATGTGCTGAATTTTAAAGAGTTGAAAAATACTCTACAGTTTTAGGTGATGCTGGAGAGTACACTCTAGGGGTGTGGAAGGCACTGAAATGTTAAAAGTTAGAGGAGAATGTTCAGATGCAAAAGCATTCTCCACAGAATGCTGTTGCATCTGATCTTGTCCAGTGAATTAGTCCTCTATTTCAGTATTCAAAAGGATCTTATGTATATACATTCTTTTGGAATAAATTCTGTTGTGGGGAGGGGGTAAGGTTTAATTTTCTACCCTGTAAAGTTTTATAGTTTTCATTATTTCTTGATTGGGCTGGAGATTGTTTGATTGGGCTATCAGGATTCAACATAGAACCTGAAAACTTTACTAATTGCCAATAGTGGGATTATGTGTAAATTGTAGCTTTCACATTGAGAACTATAAACCTTTGGACTGAAAAAAAATACTGTGTGATTATGCAGTATTTTTTTCAGCAGGTAGCACATCTTATGTGTCACTTAACCAAATCTCAGTTTAATAGATTCAACCCTTTTTTATTTTCTTTTTTTTTCCTAGGTGATTTTATGAACCAAGGAGAAGAAATCTTCAAAATGGAGAAAAAAATAACTACAAGCAGGGATAAAACACCTGTATTTGAAAGGAATGTTCTCGCAGGCAGTTTATGCCAATGTGGTGCAGATATTGGGATAAAGCTCATGCATATTCCACAGTTGTGAAGTGGCAACCGAGAATTTTGTTGTGGCAGAGAATTCTGCAATGATGTGGATAGTGCTGGACGACCCTCCATATCCACCACTGATGAAAAACATCAACCGCACGCATGAGCTTAGTGATGCAAATTAGGTGTATAGCTGAGTCTGTAGGAATTAGCATTGCTGATTCAGATCCTGACAAAATCTTTGAAGATGAAAAAGGTTGGTGTTTTGGTGGGTGCTCACAAATGTTGCCAGATGAGCAAAAGGAATGCTGTACAATGAATGTGTATCATCACCTTGAACATTCCTTATGAGGAGCCATGAAAATTTCTAGTCCCAGAATTGTTACGATGGATGAAACGTGGGTTCACCTAAAAAACAGTTTAATCATTTAAACAATTTGAGACTAAGAAACAGTTTTAATCATCATCATTGACTACCCAGAAAAGATACTACTGTCACTGGTGCATACCACGGCAACCTCATAAGGCAACTCCATGAAGCCATCAAGGAAAAGTAGCAAGGAAGACTGCACAACAGGTCTTTTTTCCTTCATGGCAGTGCATTCAGTCACACTTCCCAGATTACGAATGACCACTATACAGACTTCAAGATTTCAGTTGCTTCAGCCTCCACCCATTCTCCAGATATTACCCATAGTGACTTTTATTTGTTCCCCAAGCTGAAGGATAACATCTGGGGGAAGAGACATGCCTCTGACTCTGAAGTAGTTGCAGCTGTGGGTGCATGATTGGAAGGCCGAGTTAAATTTTTTTTTTAATTGGCACTAGAGCATCAGTGGGAGAAATGCATTACAGTGACTGAGGACTATGTTGAAAAATAAAAAGGGAATCGTAATGGTACAGATTTCGTGTGTGTTCAAAATATGAACTTTTTGAATAACCTTCATATATATTTACATTTACATTTTCATGGTTGACTTTCCAGTCTTGACTAATGGCATTTTTAAAAGTCATTTCAGGTATATGGTTCAGGTGTGTTCATCTCTTCTTTGCATTTTTATCTAGTGATTAATGGTTTTAATAGATGGCAGCATTGAAAATTCTCTAGAATTCAGATCTAGAAATTGAAGAAATATGTATTAGGTGATTATATAAATACATGTAGAAGATATTATTGTGTAAAACAGAGTAACAAGTTCTTCTCTCAATTTTTCTTATTTTTTTTTAAATTTTGATTTAATTTTTGAGAATTTCTCTCTCTCTCTCTCTCTCATCTCTTCTCTCTCTCCTCTCTCTCTCTCTCTCTCTCTCGGGAATTTGAGTCAAAATGGAAATACAAATTAGTATTAAAAAAAAAAAAAAATTAGAAACAAATTAAAATTCAAATTCATACTAAATTAGTGCTTAAAAGTACTTATATACAAAGTTTTCATTTACAAATTTTTCATTTTTACAAATTTTTCAATTCTACAAAGAAACTTAGCACAGAGCTCACGTTGTTGTAGAACACCATCTGAACCTACACCCATTTGGAAACCTCACTTGTCAAAGGATTAATTGTTATTTGTAACATGAAATTAATTTCTTCATGGATTGCCAGTTAACATATTTCCATCAGTATTTGTATATTACTTTTTTTGTTGCACTGGTGGTAACTTATCGATACCCTCTAAAACTTGGCTTTTAAGGGGAACAAGATTCCCGAGAGAGAGAGAGAGAGAGATGAGAGAGAGAGAGAGAGAGCAGACGAAGAGAGAGAGAGAGAGAGAGAGAGAGAGATGAGAGAGAGAGAGAGAGAGGGTGTGACTGTTAAGATCTTTATATTTATACTCATAAAAAGGGAATGGGAGTAGGCTGTTATGTAACAAAACTGAATAATAATATCATAGGTAAAATTGGGATAAGTACAGATGGCTGTCAGTAGTTGTAATAATAATGTTATTTTAAATTGTTTCAGACATTTTTTCCATAGTAATATTGTTTTTTGCTTTATTTATTTATATTTATTAATATTAATATTTTATATTTTCTTGTAGCTCTTTGAACTGCTCAACTTCTTAGCTGAGAATTTCATTTTTTACGTATATTGGAGTTTCTATTTTCACATACCAGAAACATCGTTGGGATGCAGCATTCATTTATAGTATCATTTGTATCCTTATCAAATTTTATATATAATATGGCCATTATGTTTAATCTTTAAATAATTCCAATAGTTGTGCAGCTTTTTATGCATTATAAAAAAATTCATCCAAATGACAGAGAAGAAAAGAAAGGAAGCATTGTGATTGTGTGTTTGAATGCTGAAAGCTCTTCTCTCCTCTCCTTATTTTGCAACATCTTTTAGTATTAGTAGTGGCAAATGATGCAAGAAAGCAAGCTTATACAGCATCAGCCCAAAAAAAAAAAAAAAAATCTCCTCTATTTCACCTATTCATCTCCTCCAATAGTTTCTCAAGTTTCTTCCTTGAATTGTATTCAACTATCCACATCCATAACAACAGATGGAAGCTTGGTCAGCAATCAACCCACCCACTGACTGAAGAAAAACTTCTGTACATCTGTTCTGCAACCATCCATCCTCAGTTTGAATTTATGCCCCCTTGTGTGCATAAGCTGAGGCAAGAGGAAGAATCTCATTTACATTGAGTTTGCTCAAGCCATTCAAAGCCTTAAACACCTCAATCAGGTCACCTTGCAGATGTCTAGTCTCCAGATGCTGCAATTTGCAGAACTAAAGCTAGTAATTAACAGAAGCCAGATAGCAACAGAAGCTAGCAATGCAATTCAAAACCTCTGTTAGAATATAAGAAC